>NC_056732.1:986332198-986368700 GCF_019279795.1 Protopterus annectens | reverse complement strand
TGCAAGCCATACTCCCTTCTTACTCTGTCTTGAACTCAACTGTGTATAAACTAGACAAAATGCCACACAGTGAAGCACTGTGAATATATCAACAGCACCACAAACATGACAGCCAATATACAGTTTTTGAACTATGAAACAGCTCCAGTAACTTTGATATGGTGATTCAGTGTAATTAACTAGAGTATACCTTAGTCATTGTGAATGTTTATGATGGTGCTGAAGTGAGGGTTGCCCACCTCATAGCCTTTTCTGGCTAGTGGTGAGCCACATGGTGTCATAGGACCATTTAATGATCTTTCTAGCTTAAGGAATACATATAGAGCTGCCCTGTTACCTTCATTCATAACCTTTTTTTCTTTCTCTCAACTTTCCCTTTTTGCTGCTAGTAATGGCCTGAAGGCCAGTTTATTTTAAAAGCTGGAGGACATTTGTCCTGTCTCAGTCTCAGCCCTGCTTCTCCGGACGGGGGTTTTCTTCCCTTCCCCTGAAGGGGAAGCAGGGTTGACACTGAGGCCAAGGTCTGCGACTGGAGGGTAGACCTTGACACTTTTTGATTCGTCTTTTTTAGACGATTTTGATTAACTTTGCCAGTACCCCCTAATAGGAGGTTCTGGTGGTTCGTATGCATCTTTCCACTACACTCTCTGTATTTGTTTTCCCCTCACCATTCTAACATTTTGTGGTGGCCTACTTGGAAGAAAGGCAGATAATGCAATTGCCTGCATTGTACTAAATTGCCTAGAGGTAAAATCATTGTACCCCACCGGTTACTAGCAGGGAAATAACAAGTGTGTTCTAACATTACTTTTTAATTTCTCCAAGTGTTTTGCTTTCTAATACCATGACGGGACTGGACCCTATTCGTAAGTCAAAGTTCATGAAATTAGTATTCTTTAAATCTTTATTAGCCAGATGTGCACTTTGCAGCACCCACATTGTGCCCAGTAATGACTCCTGCATATCGGTAACAAAGTACGATTGTAAATTCTTTTTTTATAAGACTTGTTGCTCCTACTACTATTAGAATTGTTTGGGTATCCTTCTTCCACATTGTCCTCATTTCTGCCTGCAAATCCTGGTATTTTATGACTTTGTGTCTCTCTGTAGATAAGATGTTGTAGTCACCGTGTGTAGTAATTTCATTGATCAGTGTTACTTTTCAAGGACTACTATATCTGGTTTACTCATATCTATTTTATGAACTGATGGCAATGAGTGATCCCATGTGATTTAAACTTCATCATTTTCGATAATGCTTTATGCTCATGTTTCCAATGTTTTCATTACTTCATTAGCATAATGTTTGCACAATCCCCAATGCAACAGTTTTGCCACATTATTATGCCTTTCAGTATACAGTCCTTCTGCCATTAGTATATCACAACCAGCAGAAACATGTGTGACTGTTTCCAATTCTGATTTACAAAACCTACATTTGTCAGTTTCTTCTACATGTTCAGTGGACTTTGTAAACCAGGTGTACGGAGTCCACTATATAGTGCCACCAATTTTAACCTTTTGGTTTAAATTCACCTCTCCTTTAACCATTCCTGCATTCAATCTTGATTTAACATGAGGTTGTTTCAATTGTTTTCTGTACTTGCGATTATATTTATGCATTTTTCACATTTCTTGCTTCTCCTCTGTTCCTTCACCTTATACTTTTGTTTTTGGCACATTCAGTTTCTGCCTGATTTTTATCTACTTCTGGCTTGATTTGAATTCCTGCTTGATGCCGATATGTTTCCGCTAAAGTAAGCAGGGACATCATCTTAGAGCAGATGTATTCTCCGAATGTTTCAAATCTTTCACTACATTTGTAATTATTTATTTAACATTTCTTTACTGGGAATGTCCGACTGGGAAGTACCCATTTTCAGCAGAGGCCTGGGGAGAAAAGCTCCACATAGAGAAAAAAAAAATACGTGCAAGAATAGTTTGACAGCCTTATAGAAATTGTTTTATGGTTGCTGTACTTTAATTGTTCAGTGTAGGGTATAGATTTTACATTTTTAAGCACTCCTTTATCCATGAATGTGGGACACTGTCAAATGTGTTTTTTGTGGTGTACCCATGCCATAAATAGAGAACTCTAAAGAGGAAGAATCTATGATGCCTTAATGAAATGATCCTTTGTTCCATATAATGCTCTTTTATTACCCTTTTGTTGTATTGCCATGATTGAGTTTTCTTCTAAATTACAAAACTGTTGACATCAATTCCAGTGCATCATTCATATGCTTTGGAAGGCAAGTTATTGGTTTATGGTTTTCAGAAAAGCTTGCAGGTTCACTCCTAATTTTTCCTGTTATGTTAAAGTATTTTTCCTGTTAACCGGCTGGTGTCTGTTTGGGGTGTGCATATAAATAGTTCTTACTCATGGCTAAATCTTCATGAAATGATGGTAATAATTTCAGCCAGAAGTTAGGTACTGCATCTGGGCCTGGGGGTTTCCAATTAGGAGCTTTTCTTAACTTCTCCAGCTGTTACTTCATCCAATTTCATATCCTGTACATTTGAACTTCAATCCATTTAGCATCTTATGTTCCACAAGATCTATCTATTTCTTCACTTTTTGGTGGTGGTTCATTACTTTTTGCGTTGTTTCCCAATTCTCTATAAAACTTTTTTTTTTTTGGGGTCATGAATAAATTCCTTATTTTGTACTTTTCCTTTATCTACGTATCTTCTAAGTTTTTCTGCCTATGCTGGTATTTTTATTCATTATTTTTGGGTGGTGCAGTGGTTAACATCTCCAAACAGCAAGAGGTTCATCGGTTTGATTCTTGGCTGGGGACTTTTCTGTGTGGAATCTGCATGTCCTCCCTTTGTCCACGTGGGATTTCTCCAGGTACTCCAGTTTCCTCCCACATTCCAAAGGCACACATCTGGAGCATTTCCCCCTGGTCCTCTACTGAAAACAACCTCTGTCCTTATTGGACTTTCCTGGTCAACAAATGTTAAATAAAGAAATTTGTGATAGTGAACAATAGATGCTGATCTGTTTTTATACTTTGCATTGCTTTTATCACATCTTTCTTAATATTTTTGTTCTGTTCCCTCTTCTAATGCTGACACTTGCCTTAATTTCTTCATACTCCAAGCTCTTTTCTCTTATTCCATCACCAAGAAAAGGAACAGCCTCCCCCAGAATATCACATCAGCTCCATCTATATTGCTATACAAAAAATTACTCAAGTCGCACCTCGCACAGTGCTGGCTATGTCCTTGCATCACTTAGATGCACCCCCCTCACACTTATTACCCAGTATTCTCACTCTTTACGATACCTACAATACTGTAATTAAATTACTCCCATGAGGAGCTTGTACACAAACCATTATCTTTTGTATTTATATATTATCTCTTGTGAAATACCTCTTTCACTGCATAAGGAAATAGGGAGTATTTCTCTCCAAAATACTCCTATCCAATTTCAACTATGTGTAAACTATGACTGCATAAGCTTGCATAGAACAAACTATTGCATATATAGATATATATATATATATATATATATATATATATATATATATATATATATATATATATATATATATATATATTTTTTTTTAATTGCATTGTATTATATATCCTTTGTTTATATATATCATGATTGTTTATATATATCTACCACTGTATTTGTTTAATGTGGAGCTTTTCTCCCCGGGCCTCTACTGTAAATGGACCTTGCTCCAGTCGGACATTCCCTGTTAACAAATGTAAAATAAAAATAAAATAAATAAATAAATATGGCCATCTAGTGGGGGATTCTGGCTATACACACACACACACACACACACACACACACACACACACACACACACACACACACACACACACACACACACACACACACACACACACAGTAAACCACCATAATCAGGCACATACCCACACTAGGAACATTGTAGAGCATATGTTTGGGCTGCTCAAGTCACGGTTATGCTGCCTTGAGATATCTGGTGGAGCCCTGCAGTACTTTTCAGCTACATGTGCACACAAATTGTGTGCTATGCTACGCAATATGATCCTGTGGAAACAGCTGTGGCAGGAACATCACAGGGAAGGGGACACAGCCCCCCACCATTGCCAAGGTCCCCACAGGAACAGGGGGACTCACAGGAATCACCACCTCAGCCTGTCTCTGTAGGCAGATGTAGGCATGCCCAATATGCCCGGCCCTTGGCAACGAGGCAACATACAGCACATACTCAGGCACCCTAGGGACCCAGGGACTGAAACCTCTCTCCAACTCACACACACAGTGAAAAGGATGACACACACATCACACTATCTGTACCTTACCATGTATAAACTGTGTACTGCATTCATCTGAGTCAGCCCTGAAGCACTGTCCTCACAACTGCTGCAGGCCTAAGGTAAGTCACTTTTCTTACCAACTAATGAATGGAGTAGCATGTTGTGGTAGCATATCTATGGTATCACTGCATGTATGCAAAGGAATGGTGTGGCCTACTGGGATAGCAGCATACTGACAGCTGTTTGGGAGAACAGGACAAATGTCCAAAAATATTGACTTCCCTAGAATATGCAGTAGTTCCTAGGTGACAAAAACCACTGCAGTATATGTAGGGGACTAACAAACTGTGAGGTCATAGATCACATGCATGGATGTCAATGTTAGAGTCCCATACACACCTCTCAGCCTCTCCCAGCAAGTCAGTTATACAAAGCCATAAAGAAATATGTGGCAAAGGACCACAAATAGAGACAATGATGAAATATTCCTATTACACACTTACAGAGTGATATCACAGCAGGTCTTATAGTTGCATTAACTCTCTGAATAGTAAGCAAACCTTTGGACAGTCTATGCAAATGTGTAGTTGAGAGGTATAGTAGGATTTGTACACACTGTCCAGAAGGCAATACTTATTACTGCAGGAAAACTGCACAATGGAGGGATAGGCCACAGATATGAACAATACAGAGGTCTGAGTAACCTACACAGTGCATACTACAACAGCAGGTTGTGAGAAGTTGGCTGCCATGTCACTATGTCAGTACTGACAACAAGTGGGCACCATCCATACCCATGAAATGACAGGGTGTCACAGAATGCCCACATGTATGCCTCATATATCTGTTCTGCTTGTCATAACATTGCATTTGCGTGAAACTATTGGCAGACCAATAAAGGTTGATGTGAAAACAGCAATGTCAGACAGTAGATATACAGATGTCATCCCCAAAAGTAATTGCAAGCTAATACAAACCCGCTCTACCAACCGTGTAAGTTTGGAAAAGCAATATTAAAAGCCTGCCATTGTCTGGGCCCATGTCTGACTGTTATATATGGGTCTGTCCAGATGTCCGTCTGTAAGAATCTGACAGCTATGACCAATCTGTAGCCTGACAATAACAGTGCAACACAAACCGTCTGAGGACCACAGTAGATCTATGGGGCACAATGGTGCAAAACCCTCTAAATGGGTACATCCAGAGGTGTGAGGTCTGTAACACTGTGTGTAATGTTACAACTTCTACCCCACTCACACCATAAATACAAATACATAACAGCAGCAACTGTGGACAAAGGCCATGACTGCACTACAGAAGGACAAAGAGAGACATATAAAGGGAGGAGAACCACCAGCCAGACAAAGATAGAATGTGCACACCAGAACATTTTGTGCTGTACCCTAGTTCCCCGCAATGTATGGGGTCAGTAAACAAATGTCTATCAGTGCTCCCTGATGTAACTCTATACTGATCTACCACTCAAATACCAGGAAACAACGGTGCTATGTAGAATATGCCACACATATTATTGAAAACTTTGCTCAGTCCAATTCCCTCTGTACCCACACCAAGATATGACTCAGTTAATAAGGATAACACAAAGCCAGGAGATTTCTCACACAGTATATCACTGAGGTGCTGAACTATTTACACAGCTTCATCAGCCATACAGCTGTAGCACACAAAATTCTAGACCAGACTTCAGCTACCTCTGGAATGGAGTCCAGCTCTTACTATTGAATGTCTTACTGGGCATGCTCCTACATTTGTATACAACTCTATTGTCCAGATATGTCTTTTCATTCAGACAGCTAGGTACACCTTAACTGTGTCTCCTCATCCCCATCAGACAGTATTACCTGCAGATACCTGGAGGTGACACATATGTCCAGTGATGACATTTTTCCCCTAATGTTAACTGACTGCAATGCATGATATATTTACAAAAGCATTCATTATTTTCCCACGAGATATGGTGTAGTGGTACATTGCTCTGAGTCAACTGCCCAGGTTTCTGGGTTCAAGAGCTAGCAGTGATAATTTGTTTTCCCTAATGTAAAATGACTGTAATATTTACAAAAGCATTGTTAATTCCGGTAGTTGATTTGGCATTGTGATGTGTTGCTCTGACTCTAATGCATGGCGTCCTGGGTTCAATGCCTGCCAGTAGGGACTTTTGTTTTCACTAATGTTAAATGAGTGTAATGCATGATATATTTTCAAAAGCATTTGCAATTTTCACGGAAGATATGGTGTAGTGGTACATTTCTCTGATTTGAGTTCACGGGATTCTGGATTCAAACCTTAGCAGTGATTACTTTTTTTTTTCCCCCTAAAGCTAAATGACTGTGATGCATGATATATTTACAAAAGCAATGCTAATTCCCGTAGTTGATTTGGCATTGTGATGTGTTGCTTTGACTCTAATGCATAGCATCCTGGGTTCAATACCTGCCGGTAGGGACTTTTGTTTTCAGTAATGTTAAATGACTGTAATGCATGATATATTTTCAAAAGCATTTGCAATTTTCACGGAAGATATGTTGTAGTGGTACATTTCTCTGATTTGAGTTCACAAGATTCTGGGTTCAAACCTTAGCAGTGATGACTTTTTTTTTCCCACTAAAGCTAAATGACTGTGATGCATGATATATTTACAAAAGCAATGCTAATTCCCGTAGTTGATTTGGCATTGTGATGTGTTGCTTTGACTCTAACGCATAGCATCCTGGGTTCAATACCTGCTGGTAGGGACTTTTGTTTTCAGTAATGTTAAATGACTGTAATGCATGATATATTTTCAAAAGCATTTGCAATTTTCACGGAAGATATGGTGTAGTGGTACATTTCTCTGATTTGAGTTCACAGGATTCTGGGTTCGAACCTTAGCAGTGATGACTTTTTTTTTTTCCCCCTAAAGCTAAATGACTGTGATGCATGATATATTTGCAAAAGCAATGCTAATTCCCGTAGTTGATTTGGCATTGTGATGTGTTGCGTTGACTCTAATGCATAGCATCCTGGGTTCAATACCTGCCGGTAGGGACTTTTGTTTTCAGTAATGTTAAATGACTGTAATGCATGATATATTTTCAAAAGTATTTGCAATTATCACGGAAGATATGGTGTAGTGGTGCATCTCTCTGATTTGAGTTCACAGGATTCTGGGTTCAAACCTTAGCAGTGATGACTTTTTTTTTTTCCCCCTAAAGCTAAATGACTGTGATGCATGATATATTTACAAAAGCAATGCTAATTCCCGTAGTTGATTTGGCATTGTGATGTGTTGCGTTGACTCTAATGCATAGCATCCTGGGTTCAATACCTGCCGATAGGGACTTTTGTTTTCAGTAATGTTAAATGACTGTAATGCATGATATATTTACAAAAGCATGAGAAATTCTCACAGCAAATTTGGTGCATTGGTATCTTTCTATGACTGTAGTGCACCTTGTTCTGGGTTTGAAACCTGCTAGGGCTGGTTATTTTGTTGCTGGGAAGCTAGCTAGAGTGATTAAAGCAGTTTTAAGCAAGTTTAAGTGGGTTTGCGTCATTTTGCATGATGTTAAGTGGTGCCAAGAGATGCATAGCTTTGCTTAGCAGTGCCTACTCCCACTAAAACCCGTGTCAATTCCAAAAAAAAAAAAAAGAGGTGATAGGAAAGTGATGAAACAGGAACAAGCAGGGGAAATACATTATGAAAGGCAGCTAGGGATGTGCACGACAGGTGTAGGAAAGGACCATAGCTCTCATCTGTGAATAATGTGGACAATTTGGAGCCTCATATACCACAGGGAGGTGTGTGGGGGACATACATTTGTTGCTTAATTGATGGGATGATTGATTCATGGAAGAGTACATGAGGCAAAATGGAGTGCTATGTATTGGACAAGATTATTTTTGTGGGAACATATGCCCCCTTTTTTATCTAAGGTGAGAGTGGGATGTTGAGGAAGGGTTGTAGGTACATTTGGGGAGGTAAGTTGGGTAGGAGAGGTTGCTTTTGCAGACAAACAAGACAGCAGATGGGGCAGCGTATGACACATGAGGAAGATAAACACCTTGGATGAGGAGGGTGGTTGGGAATTGGAGGGCCAGATGCCCCCCAAATGGAAACAGAGGGACTAAAGTCCCCACCCATAGGCAGTCACCACTGCCCCTTCATGGCCCCAAACGTGGCTCTGCTGGGGGCTGAATGACGGGTTCAGCCTGCCTTTCAAGGGGCACCATTCTGCCCTCAATCTGGTGCAGGCTTACATCCAAGTGCCTCTGGATGACCCTGTGCACCATACCTTGGTGACACCTCGGAACTGGTGTCAGGTGACACCTCAGAACTGATATCAGGTGACAGAGGCCTCTCTGTGTCCATTCCCAGGGGGGTTGGCCCCATCCCCTGATACGGTTCTATCTGAGTGTGGTGCAGGACCAGTGGAGGAGGCAGTTCGATGTTGGGTCAAAAATGTGTTTGGACTTGGCGCTGCATCCAAATGAGGCAGGACAAGCGAATCCGCTGGGCTCTGCCTACCAAACATGCTATGGTGTTAAGGTTTTTCAAGGTGTACTGGTTAGTCATGAGCAAAATATTTCAACATTAGTTATAACAGCATGCATGGGTGTTCCAGTTAACCCAGAACAATAGAATTGGGGAAATTGCACGGCAAACAGCACACATGCAAAAATAGAATAACAGTCATTATTCTACAGCATGCCAGTAACATTTATGGCAACAGGCCAACAGCAATGGAAATTCAACAAGGTATGTTAGCATTGAACCATTTAAATATATGGACAGTAATAGGACAAATGTCCCAATATTAGGTTTTGAGAACAGCATACCCTTAGTATATGAATAATACTTATTCATGCAGATAAGGGGCGGGGGGAGTGAAAAACAGTCCATTACCAGCCATATAGACTTATATTTTTCTATCATTTAGGAAACTGCTGATTTGGCATAGTGGTATGTTGCTCTGAGTATAGTGCATAGGTTCCTAGGTTCAAGTCTTGCCAGTGACATGCATGGTGGTAACAACAGTTTATTCTAGCAAGTTTCCAAAATTCTACAAGCAATTTTTAAAATGTGTTCCTGGTTTTTAACCTTTTGCACCCCCCCAAAAAAAAACTAAACTTGAAAATAAGTGTAAGAAGCTGTGCCTATGGCTTACAATACTGTCATTCTATTTATAGTGTGGGTGTGGAACTAGACTTTTATGATGGAAATGTTCTGAATTGGACAGTTTTGTCATTATTGGTTCTTGCATTTTGTTTCATTGCCTACAGTACAGCCTACTGGAAAAATGTTCAAACAATAAATTTAAAATGCGCCCTAACAAGTGTGTTGTATTATACATATTATACAAGGAATATAACTTAAAGTCAGGAAGGTGCATCAAAGAAAAGAAAATAAAAGAACACACATATGTTTCTTGTTTTGTGTGCAAGGGGCCGATGATTTGCCAAGTCTATTTTCATTGAGACAGTATTGCTTTGTTTAGCAGATATCAAAATAAAATCCAAATAATTATTGTAGCAGTAAAGCAGTATGCACACATTAGTGTTTATGGTAAATGAGGCAAAATCCCCAGGTATTGGGACATTGGAATGGCTGCAGGAGGTCAGTGGTGCCATATTTTGGTTGTCTGTTCTTCAGTTTGCATTAGAAAGTTGATATCCCACAATTCCATTGGGGTGGGCGGGGTTACGTAATTATGTATAGAAATTAGATGTTAATCAGCGTACAGATTTGTACCTATTTTTCATGGGCCTTGTCAAGATTTTTGATGTTTTCCAGGATGGCAGGTATGAGGCAAACAGCATGCAATGGATATTTTTGAATAATTGGAAAAATGTTTTGTAAGTCATTTATGTTCATATGTGTTTATGTATTTTTTAAATAATAACACAAACAAAATGGACAGCATAGAGATTAAAATAGAAAAGATGTGGATGGTTAAATGGGGGGTGCAATGGCATAAAAAAGTAACATTGCAACCATTTAATGCTACTTTATTGTTTGGAATACTGAAAACCTCAGTCCCTGCTTTCATGAAATGATATTCTCTATAATAAATACAACTTCCTATGGTTACAGCTATTATGACCATTGCTAGCAATGAAGGATGTATATAAATTCACCAACCTCACATAATTATTTCACAGATTGTAAGTTTGTAGGCCACTATTACACCTCACCTACAGCCATAAATCAGAGTCACAAATAATACTTCAAATGCAACAACTAACTTCTCTACAATAATATCTTGCTGTGTTTACATGGCAATCATTTAAAAGTTATTTGCTACACTACAATTTGTGACCAACCTTTTCAGTGTAAAATTGTTATCATACACATTATGGCTAGAGAGGGAAGTTACATGCTATTACCATGATGTGGGCCAATCCTATCCTTGAGTCAGTACAGTCTTTTGTATGTTATGATGTCTCATTGTTACTTATGCATCTCCTTAGTTGTAATTGTGTACAAATGGTTTCTCCCTATCTTCAGAAATTGAAATAAAATTGCCCTGGCTCTTTAATATTGTGATATGGGATGTATCTTTCTAATGAAAAGAGTGGCCAACCTATGCATGTTCGAGTATTCGGCTTTTGAGCATGAAAAGCAGTCCCGCAGAATTCTGCCTTTTAATCAGTATCATGGTGCATGGCACCTTCTTTCAGCCAGCATTGTCATCCACTGCTGCTCGTTCCTACTACTTTCACTCCTCATTTGCCTTAGCTGCACCTGCCTGCGGTGCTAGGAACTACAGTTTCTGGCCACTACCAACGACAAAGTACAGTTGTGTACACTTACCATAAATGTAGATGTTCGAGTGTATTCAATGTTGCAGTCATTACATTTGGGGTAATCTGCTGGCAGGTTGCCCTCAGTCAGCTTGATTAGCAAAGTATTGGGTCCTGCGTCAGTTGCTGTCCCTTCTTCTATAACGTCAGGTCATCAGGGGTATAAAACATGCAGCCAATACATCAGTTTTTCTTGCCCCAGATGTCAGGTGCCCCCAAAATGGGGAGCAAAATATATAGATATATATATAATTAAAACCACAAGAAATATACCTCCAAACACAAGCAAATACACCAAAAAGGCTTTTAAGCATAGTAAAAAGTAGAGGTATAGTAAGAGAAAAAGCAGGGGGCTGGAGGGAGGGTAACCAAGACTGCAACAGTGAATGCACTCGGACATCTACATTTATGGTAAGTGTACACAACTGTACTATGTTCTTCATGTTTCACTGTTGCAGTCATTACATTTGGGTAGATTCCCAAAGCTATGGTTGGGAGGATGGATTTATACAGCATTAGGACCAGCTATTAGGCCCTGCAGGACAGCAGTGGCAAAGCCAGCTCTAGATTTAGAGAAGAAAGGCAAATGGTAATGTTTGGTGAACCAAAGAGACGGTCCTGTTTTAAAGGAGCATCCAACAACTTTGCTTTAACATGATCAGGCAGCGTTTGCTCTTTGAGCCAAGCATGCCTTCTTAGCACAGACCCAGTTACAGCAGCCCTGCAAGAGGCCTCAAAAGAATCAAAACCACATTGTAAAGTATGTTTTCCAACTTGTTCAGCTGAATGCAATAAATCCTGTAAATCCTTATTTTCCACACAGTCAGCAATTAACATAATTTTCTGTTTAAACCAACCCATAATATGCTGTTGGTATTTAAGCATATGAAATTGACAGTTTAAAGCTCTGATTGCCAAGGTTGCAGAAGTGAAAGCCTTCTTCCCCATCTATCCAGCGCCCTGGAATCTCTATCTGAAAGGGTAGGAATTTTAGCAGTAGAGGCCTTAATGCCCTTGGGACCCTGAGAAATGGTTTCAGGATCTGCAATAGAATTCTTGAAAAGGAATTTGTCAGAATCAGGATCCCTGTAGTATCTGTCTGGCTTTCAAGAAGCTGGAGGCAGAGAATCAGGAGCCATACTAGCTTCTGAAAAAACATAATCAACAATGTCTAGAACAGGAGGCATCGCCAAAGACCTATGCTGAGGAAGAAGAAGAAAATCCCTAAGTCTCTTTTTAAATTCAGAGAAATCCTGACTTTCCCATTGTAAATGTTCCCTTAAGGTATGTAAAGTTTCTCCAAAAGCTAAATCCACAGGGGAGAAGCAGAAGGAGTGGAATCTTCTGCATCAGAGTCCTCATAAGTAGGTATAGACAAATCCTGTTCATTAGAAGAATCAGAAGAAATAGAATCCTGTTCAGAAGTTTCATAATCAATGTCTTGTGTAAGCCTCTTGGAAGAAGGAGGTTGACTACCCCTGATCAGAGTAATTAAACCTTCAGCCATTTTGATCATTTGTTTTTTAGACATAGGGACCTACACATGTGGCCCGGTGTCAGTTTTTTACATTTTGGCCTTAGTTTTGAATATGGCATCGGTCTAATATACAAATCTGTAGGCCTGAAAACACCCTCAGAAGTCAGTGCCTGCACAGCGGCTCGGACCCATCTAAGGTAGGGTCATCCGCGTGTTCCATAATTGAAGCATTTCGAGACTTTGAATGGGTCTCAGTAGAGGCCTACGAATAAAAAGTAGCAGGTATCAGGGGCTACAAAAGTGCCTCACTGAGTAGCGGCGAACTGGCGACTGGCTTAGGAGAAGCATTGTCATCAGTTGTGGACCTTGACGGCCTGTCTCTTTCTTTTTCTTTGCATTTTTTAGGTATTCTGGTAGTCGGATTGCTAACCGATGACATTTCTGGATAATTAAATCGTAAGCCAAAATATTTTGAAGCAAAAATATACCGACGTTTAATAGTGTGTTGATTAAATTTAGCACAAAACTGACAGCAAGGTATGTTATGATCAGGGCCTAGGCAAGGAATACAGTACAAATGAAAATCCTTATGAGGTATTTGCTTCCCACAAGTAATATAATTATTAACTTTTACTGACATCGGTAAGGAGCAAGAAAAAGTTTCCCCAAAGGAGTACTTAGCTTTTAGTTGAAGACTTCAGTTCTGAAACTCGAAAACGAAAATTTCAGGAGTCGGCCAACCGGCACTTGCGAACTGCTTCTGCTTCGGGCACCGCGCGGCAAGAAAGACTGATGTAATGGCATTGGCTGCATGTTTTATACCCCTGATGACCTGACAACATGGACGAAGGGACAGCAACTGACGCAGGACCCAAGACTTTGTTAATCAGGCCGACTGAGGGCAACTTGCCAGCAGATTACCACAAATGTAATGACTGCAACAGTGAAACACGAAGAACATCCTCCTGTATCTGTTTTCTCATTATTGCTTTATGTAACATGTCACAATCTTCTAGAATTTTGGTCCAAATGACATTATAACTCTTCAGGGTTGTGCCAGATGTATTCATAAAGTGGAATTATGCCTTCAGCAGCCAAGGCGCATTCTGTAGGATATTTCTGGTTTGTGAGTTGGCATGGTTGTGACTGTTGAGTTATACGCTATGGTTCCCAATACCTCCAGGCAATGGCCCATATGTAAAATATGCTTTATGATTCAATTCCCCAAGGAACATCAACTGAAATAAAGATCTTACTCTGGGATTTCATCTTAGAGTCTGACATGATGTTTAATCAGCAGCCTGTGCTGATGAAATTGAGAAAACAGTAATGTTTCTTACAAAAACAAGCTTAAACAGTATAGTGCTCTACACTACTACTGCTTCTATAGTAGGTGGAGACTTTGGGATACCACCTGACTGGAGGTAAGGCTGCTCCTCACCTGAGGAGTGAAGCAGAATGCTTATTGGTTTAGAAGCCTACAAACATTTGATATATTAAGGTCAGCTGGTAGAGGCATACTTTGAGTGAATAAAAGTGTGCTTGATTTTTTTCTACTATAATCCCAAGCTAAGTAAGTAGTTTATGTCTTGTGTTTTAGTTTGTTAGAATTTCTGCCTTTCTTTTCTAGGCTCTGAATAAAGTATTGTGTGTGTATACCACCGTTAAGAAATTTTGCTGTTTTTATGCTTTGCTTTCTGTTTGGATTTATTTGGCTTTTGATAACTCTTCATAGCTTTGAGTTTCTTTCCCAGTTTTAAAGAGTAACTAGCTTTTCAGAAGTTTATTTGCTGTTGGGTGTTTGTGGAATGTTAAATTCTCTCATTTCCATTTATAAGTTTTTCTTCTGAAATATGCATTTCTTTTTCTTCTCTTAAAATGTGTATTTTCCTTTCTGAATGGTATGGGACCTTCAAAAGATGATGATCTTGGCAACCATGCTAACAGGTAATATGCTCTGAAAACTCAATTCTAAGATGTTATCTGAAACCTGTGCATGACATGTTTTTAACTGAGAAAGAAATATGAATAAGTTTACTTGGAGTATGCAAGATTCCTTTAAAGATAGGTTATCATGGGAATTTGAATTGCCAAGATGTTGCTACTGCCTATAGGTAGTGTGAGTGTATGTATTCTGCAATAGTTGGTGCCCTGACGAGAGAAGATTTTGATAGCTTTTATCCATGTCCTACTAGGGCAGGAGGCTCTAGCTCCTACTCATGACCTTAAGTATAAGAATAGCATGAAATTTCACTGGTAGTTACTTCATCTTTACCATATGCCCTAAAAACTGACTGTGCTTTCTAAAAGAATGCAGCAGATGCTTTCCTGTACTTTAGAAGGCAGCTTTGCCAATTATTCTCTTGAATAAATCTCTTGATGCAAGTGCCCGATTACAAATGTTCAACATTAATGTAGTAAAAAATCATGGTTTCTCTACTGCTCTTCATGAAGGGTGTTCATATTGTGCAAGAGTGTGTTTGTGTGCAAGTGACGTGCCAACTAAGTTAGGGCTAAAAAGTGAGCCATGCCCTGGTTTTAAATTTCTTAGAGTGCATGTGGCTTCAACTTCTGTTAAGTCACTTGTACAAAGGTATTGATTAACAAATAATACCACAAGTAGAGGACATTTTATACATTGTCTCCTTTTTCATTCCCTAGGCTGTTTTAGCAGCACACTATGGCTGATGTAAAACTATAGGAATGATTGTGGACAGAGTGCATACTGTTTCCTGCTACCCCTCAGGACAGATGGCCACTCCTCATGATGAAAGTCATGGAAGAGCAGTGTTGCAGTGTGTGACAGCATTTGCACACAGTCCTAGTCTAACTGCAGAGACATCAGGACTCAAACTGAATCACAAATGCCCTGGACACAAATCAATGAACATTTAATTGGCCATGTATTGTAAAATAACATCCATACAAAAGCGTATATAAGGAAAATGTACACTAAAGAAAATCATGGATGCAAGCCATACTCCCTTCTTACTCTGTCTTGAACTCAACTGTGTATAAACTAGACAAAATGCCACACAGTGAAGCACTGTGAATATATCAACAGCACCACAAACATGACAGCCAATATACAGTTTTTGAACTATGAAACAGCTCCAGTAACTTTGATATGGTGATTCAGTGTAATTAACTAGAGTATACCTTAGTCATTGTGAATGTTTATGATGGTGCTGAAGTGAGGGTTGCCCACCTCATAGCCTTTTCTGGCTAGTGGTGAGCCACATGGTGTCATAGGATCATTTAATGATCTTTCTAGCTTAAGGAATACATATAGAGCTGCCCTGTTACCTTCATTCATAACCTTTTTTTCTTTCTCTCAACTTTCCCTTTTTGCTGCTAGTAATGGCCTGAAGGCCAGTTTATTTTAAAAGCTGGAGGACATTTGTCCTGTCTCAGTCTCAGCCCTGCTTCTCCGGACGGGGGTTTTCTTCCCTTCCCCTGAAGGGGAAGCAGGGTTGACACTGAGGCCAAGGTCTGCGACTGGAGGGTAGACCTTGACACTTTTTGATTCGTCTTTTTAGACGATTTTGGTTAACTTTGCCAGTACCCCCTAATAGGAGGTTCTGGTGGTTCGTATGCATCTTTCCACTACACTCTCTGTATTTGTTTTCCCCTCACCATTCTAACATTTTGTGGTGGCCTACTTGGAAGAAAGGCAGATAATGCAATTGCCTGCATTGTACTAAATTGCCTAGAGGTAAAATCATTGTACCCCACCGGTTACTAGCAGGGAAATAACAAGTGTGTTCTAACATTACTTTTTAATTTCTCCAAGTGTTTTGCTTTCTAATACCATGACGGGACTGGACCCTATTCGTAAGTCAAAGTTCATGAAATTAGTATTCTTTAAATCTTTATTAGCCAGATGTGCACTTTGCAGCACCCACATTGTGCCCAGTAATGACTCCTGCATATCGGTAACAAAGTACGATTGTAAATTCTTTTTTTATAAGACTTGTTGCTCCTACTACTATTAGAATTGTTTGGGTATCCTTCTTCCACATTGTCCTCATTTCTGCCTGCAAATCCTGGTATTTTATGACTTTGTGTCTCTCTGTAGATAAGATGTTGTAGTCACCGTGTGTAGTAATTTCATTGATCAGTGTTACTTTTCAAGGACTACTATATCTGGTTTACTCATATCTATTTTATGAACTGATGGCAATGAGTGATCCCATGTGATTTAAACTTCATCATTTTCGATAATGCTTTATGCTCATGTTTCCAGTGTTTTCATTACTTCATTAGCATAATGTTTGCACAATCCCCAATGCAACAGTTTTGCCACATTATTATGCCTTTCAGTATACAGTCCTTCTGCCATTAGTATATCACAACCAGCAAAAACATGTGTGACTGTTTCCAATTCTGATTTACAAAACCTACATTTGTCAGTTTCTTCTACATGTTCAGTGGACTTTGTAAACCAGGTGTACGGAGTCCACTATATAGTGCCACCAATTTTAACCTTTTGGTTTAAATTCACCTCTCCTTTAACCATTCCTGCATTCAATCTTGATTTAACATGAGGTTGTTTCAATTGTTTTCTGTACTTGCGATTATATTTATGCATTTTTCACATTTCTTGCTTCTCCTCTGTTCCTTCACCTTATACTTTTGTTTTTGGCACATTCAGTTTCTGCCTGATTTTTATCTACTTCTGGCTTGATTTGAATTCCTGCTTGATGCCGATATGTTTCCGCTAAAGTAAGCAGGGACATCATCTTAGAGCAGATGTATTCTCCGAATGTTTCAAATCTTTCACTACATTTGTAATTATTTATTTAACATTTCTTTACTGGGAATGTCCGACTGGGAAGTACCCATTTTCAGCAGAGGCCTGGGGAGAAAAGCTCCACATAGAGAAAAAAAATACGTGCAAGAATAGTTTGACAGCCTTATAGAAATTGTTTTATGGTTGCTGTACTTTAATTGTTCAGTGTAGGGTATAGATTTTACATTTTAAGCACTCCTTTATCCATGAATGTGGGACACTGTCAAATGTGTTTTTTGTGGTGTACCCATGCCATAAATAGAGAACTCTAAAGAGGAAGAATCTATGATGCCTTAATGAAATGATCCTTTGTTCCATATAATGCTCTTTTATTACCCTTTTGTTGTATTGCCATGATTGAGTTTTCTTCTAAATTACAAAACTGTTGACATCAATTCCAGTGCATCATTCATATGCTTTGGAAGGCAAGTTATTGGTTTATGGTTTTCAGAAAAGCTTGCAGGTTCACTCCTAATTTTTCCTGTTATGTTAAAGTATTTTTCCTGTTAACCGGCTGGTGTCTGTTTGGGGTGTGCATATAAATAGTTCTTACTCATGGCTAAATCTTCATGAAATGATGGTAATAATTTCAGCCAGAAGTTAGGTACTGCATCTGGGCCTGGGGTTTCCAATTAGGAGCTTTTCTTAACTTCTCCAGCTGTTACTTCATCCAATTTCATATCCTGTACATTTGAACTTCAATCCATTTAGCATCTTATGTTCCACAAGATCTATCTATTTCTTCACTTTTTGGTGGTGGTTCATTACTTTTTGCGTTGTTTCCCAATTCTCTATAAAACTTTTTTTTTTTTTGGGGTCATGAATAAATTCCTTATTTTGTACTTTTCCTTTATCTACGTATCTTCTAAGTTTTTCTGCCTATGCTGGTATTTTTATTCATTATTTTTGGGTGGTGCAGTGGTTAACATCTCCAAACAGCAAGAGGTTCATCGGTTTGATTCTTGGCTGGGGACTTCTCTGTGTGGAATCTGCATGTCCTCCCTTTGTCCACGTGGGATTTCTCCAGGTACTCCAGTTTCCTCCCACATTCCAAAGGCACACATCTGGAGCATTTCCCCCTGGTCCTCTACTGAAAACAACCTCTGTCCTTATTGGACTTTCCTGGTCAACAAATGTTAAATAAAGAAATTTGTGATAGTGAACAATAGATGCTGATCTGTTTTATACTTTGCATTGCTTTTATCACATCTTTCTTAATATTTTTGTTCTGTTCCCTCTTCTAATGCTGACACTTGCCTTAATTTCTTCATACTCCAAGTATGAACAATTTTATGTCCTCTTAGATTTTGTGAACATCACCTCTCTTATGCTTGAACTGTACAAAAACTGGATGAGGGATGATCCAACTAGAATCACCAACTTCGGGAGCACACTTAATTTGGGCAAGAATGGAATAGCTGCATAGATCCCTATTTTTGACTGCTGCAAGATTTGAAGAGCTTCTGTATTAAAATGACTGAGAGGACTATTACATTTCACTTGCCTGCTCTGTCTAGCTGTGCTAATTGGTTGCAGAGGTGGACGTAGATAGCCTGCTTAACCTTTGTTCTTGTACTACCACCGGGTAACTCTGAGACAGAGTAATATAAGAAAAACAGATGAGCCACTGAAATGCTCTCCCTTACTAAACAGCAATGATCATTACCCTAAGCCACTCTCCTCAAATACAAAGCAATGTTTATGCCCACTTAAGACTTGCATCAATGGCAGCCACTGTCTTCAATCACTATCTCCTGACACATGCACATACTTCTCAACTGTCCAGATTTTCACAGAATATCTGGCCTCATATTTTTGACTTGTTTCTCACAAAATTGTGGTTTTCTACCGTATTTCCCCAAAAATAAGACCGGATCTTATATTCTTTCCCCCTCCAAAATACACATTCAGGCTTATTATCAGGGGATGCCTTATTTACACCCCCCGCACAACAAACTACATTTATTAATTTCTTCATGTACACAAATTGACATTTATTTGGTACTTTTCTGTTATTTGGCAACAGTTCTAAGTAACACATTAACAGTAGTGTGAGAACTCTACATAAACAGTGCAAGAAACATTTCAACTTCAAAATATCTACACCTTGGCTTTCACAGTGCAATATTTCATGCTTAACAGAAAGTGAAGAAAAATCTCAATACATGTGTATTGGAGGAGGGGAATAAAACTGGAAGCAGAAACAATCCATTCTGTCACCCCGATAATGGAAAAGTTATTCAAGTACAGTCATGCCATCTTCTGGAACATTGTCATAAGTCTCCAACCCCCAAATTCCAGCCTGAATTTCTTACAATTCCATTTCCTGTAGAACCATTGCCCCAATCTGTCATGCCTAGCAATAGATCTCTCCTTAAATGAGCACAGTTGTCCAAGTAGCCTGCTCATAGTGCATTGGCAACACAGCTGTCAGTGATTTTATCTCATGAATTTTTCACCCAAGCCACCACCTCTTGCAGGCTAGCCTTCATAAAGTTTCCATGCTGATATCTCTCCATTCTATTTTCAATGTAGTCATTGATTTCCATGTGCAAATAGTCCTTGAATGGCTTGTTTATTGCAATATGAAGAGTCTGGAGATAGGCAGTCATTCCTGCAGGAATCATTATTTGATCTATTCTTCTCCGTGCAAGGAATTTCTTCATGTCTTTAATGCGGTGAGTGCTGGCTGAATCCCAGACTAGCAGACCTCTTTCGCCACCTCGCAAAACAAGTGGCAGAATTACATCGACCCACTTCCTTATAACCAGGCTTTTCGGTTTAAAGAATGTAAATGCCTGAAATATGTTCAATCTTATCTTTCTTGCCCTTAATATGATTAGAGGTGGGGTTTTCTTTCCATGTAGACGAATTGCCAAAATACAGGTAACACATGCACTTTTGTAAGCAGTGGAGGGAATGTAGATTGACGAGGCACCTCTCTGATCAATTGTTGAGATCCTTGGCTCGTAAACACTGCAATTTCATCCATAGCAATCAGTCGATGCCATCAACAAAGGACTTGAATGCAAGTACACGTTTAATAACTTCAGTATCTTCCAGCTTGAACAGTATTGATCTTAGAGACAGTTCATATCACTGAAGGAAGCCTTCCAGCTAATGTTGTGATGCTCTGAATTCTTCTGGGGATATTTCTAACTGTGTTGTCATTGCAAGGGCAAATGCTTGAATATCAGCCCTGCGCTGAACCAAAGCCTTTGCTCTTCTGTTAGCAATCCATTCACAGAATGTCTTCCAGCTCAGGAAATAATGGTAGCCAACTTCATCCACACTTGCACTTCTTAGCATTCCCCTCGTCAGGCTCTTGACTGAGTTTGTCATGCACTATATGCCATTTTCGGACCATTCGGAGATCTAACTTCTCTTTGCAGAATGCCATCAGATTCTTTCCCTGGGATTCCTCCAAGATTCCCTTCTTGTACTCAATGAAATAGCTCTTTTTGCACTCATCTCGTCCTGGGGGGTTAATTGAAGACTTATGAGACTGGAGTGGCAACACAAAATGGCGACGGTTAAGAAGACACAGCCGTTTATCAAGTGCGCGTGCTACGTGCATCGTCTGTACTTTGGTTGGTCAAAGTACACCTGCCAGTGTTTATGGGCCAAGGATCTCAACTGTCAAGTGTGAGTAATTAGGGTTACAGCAAGAATTGTGGAGTACTCCCAGGGAAATAATCTTACATTCTGCAAAGAGAAGAAGTTGGGTGTCCAAATAGTCCCAAAAATGGTGAGCAGAGTATGGTAACCTCAGTCAAAGGGTGTCAATAATATTTTATAATTCAACACATCTATCGTGTGTTGTTGACTATCTTAACTGGGGCTTATTTTTGGGGTAAGGCTTATATCATGACCACCCTGGAACAAAATGCTAGGCCTTATTCTCTGGTTAGGTCTTATTTACAAAGAAATACAGTAGCAAATCACTAATTATTGAGGACTTGCATCAGAACATAATAGCACACATTTGAAGTTTAGACTTCATACCCATCAATAAAGTCATGCTAATGCAAAAATCTGTTAGTCTATGTTAGAAAAATGTGTATTTGAATATATGAGAAATGCTAGTTTAAAAGCAAAGTAGTATATAATGCATTTTATTCTATTAATCATATAACAGAAAGAAAGGATTAATTCATGTGTAAATGTAAGTAGTTTTGAAACTGCAGTGTGGCTTGAAGCAAGCTGACCTTCGACCCTGGCAGATGCTAGCTTAGCAAGTTTTAATGTTTATGCTTTTCACAAGTGATTATCTGTTGGGTCAGGAAATTAAATGTGTGAAATAATGAAATCTTCTGCTCTTTCCTGCTGGGATGATTTGGCCTTGTATATGTGTTACTAAGATAGCATGCAGCTGGTGGGGAAGTGTTTCAGTTAACAAAGATGTGTATTAGAAGACTGAATCTGCTATTGTATTTGAACTGATGTGAAACCTTGAAGAAGTAACTTTACAGAAAGACATTATGTCTGACCAGGTGGATAGCAAGGCCGTATTGTTACCAGAGGAAAACTTTTTAAAAATATACAGCATCAGCAGTTTTTATGAATAGAGGACTGTAAGCTAAAGTGATGTAGATGCCCTGTGACATACCAAGTCAGTAAGGTGGGCACAGCTTGAATGTTAAACCTATATAAAATTGTGTGCTTCCTGTTTCATGTTAGACAAAATTCTGTACTTGTACATTTATTGCCTCCTGGTGTACACTAGTAAACTTTTGAACCTGAACCTCCTGTGTATTGAATTCTTAATTTTATTTAACAGTCTACCAACTTTCTAAGTTTGTAAGAGGACTATTTAAAAAGTGTCCTTATTTTTGGGCCTTTGTCCTCTCATTATTTGTGGCTTTGTCCAGATTCTCTCTCTAAGAAGTGGAGAGGTATGGATGCGAGCCATTCCATTAACCACTTCAAGGCAAAGGAGCAGGTGTAAAAGCTCTTCATAAAACTTGCATCCAAGACCTCTCCTTAAAGTAGCAAACTATTCTATAATCCTTATTCAAGAAAAAATGACACATTGTATTCTACTGTTAGATTTGTGCAGCACAATCCTATTACAATGAGATCTTTACTACTTCAGTCATGAGATGCTTTTTTTATGCCTGGCTAGTAATCTACATAAAAATCTCTAATTGAATATTTCATGTTTTCTTCAGACTGAATTTATCCTTAAGGAATAAGGCAAGTAATCATGATGTGAAAGTAAAATTTCAAACTTCAGGGTATCACAGTATTTCCTAGTTTGGATGCATAGTTCTTGTGGTAATTCAGTAAACGTCAGCTCTGACAGAGGAGGGCTGTGCTTTTGCCAATTTTTCAGAAGTCCAAATGAAGTTTGCAAAGCCTCACTCAGTCTCAGCCATCTCAGATGCTGTCATGTGCTCTCCCATAGATATGAAGAGCTATTAGGCATTTTTGGCCCTTGAGAATCCAAACCATTTAGGAAATGGTCCTTATGTCAAATGTCCCACCTCTGAGGTCTAGGTCTGGCAACATCATCTGTCATGCTGATTTATGCCAGTTTTCACTTAACTGGTTGCTAGAGAATTATCACCCCAGTGCTCTAGTCAATGTGACCTGCACCTGCAAGAGACAGTGTTCCTATCTTCTGAAGTACAAGAGATGCTTTACTCTGGACAAAATATGCACTAAACTGGTGAAGGTTTGCTATGCTAGCTAGATGTTTATGAGCAGCCCCTTTTATTTTTTGTCTTATTTTTTTTGGATTATATTCTCTAAACTGTATGATCACTAAACTGCAGACAGGGTTTATAATATTTCAGTACAGGTAGACATTGGAACAATTTCACTGTTGCCTTGCTAAATATAGGGTTGGTTTTGGATTTCTTTCACACCGAATTAATGTGAGACACTTAACTTAGAGTGCCTTCTTGATTGTGGTTTCAAAAGAGTTATATAACATGATTCATTACAAGGGCACTTTCCTTAGACCTAATGAACTAGTGCCTTCTTGGGGCATTTGCTTTATGCTAAATAACTGTAATCTTCCTTTGTTTTGAACCCACAGCTTCAGCAGCTCTGACATTTTTGTCACAGAAGGCCTTATCTCACTTTTAATGATACCATGCTACTAATGGAAGCTCTTCTACCTCTTCAGCAAACACTTACATTTTCCATTTCTCTCAAGTCCTTCCATAACATTCTCGTGTTTATGAATCAACTCTCTCTCTCTCTCTCTCTCTCTCTCTCTCTCTCTCTCTCTCCATGTCAGTAATTTTCCCTCCTGCTCAGTACTCCTCCTCCAATTCTATTACTCTATTTTGACAGCAGTGTATTTTATTTCTTACTTCCGTATATTAGAAATATATTTAAAAAAATTGAATATGTATTAGTTGGTGACATAAGCTATCCATTTCTGCAAATTCTTGCCACTTGCAGTGCATACTGTATTCTCGAGTACAATTTATCCTAGTAATTTGTAAATATATTTAAATCTTTTTGTGTTACTACTGAAACCAGCCTGAACCACACAGTAAGCATGCCAATGTTTTACTCCCTATACTTCAGTTAAGGAGTGTCTGTAGACAGGTACATAGCAAAACCTTAACTGTCCATAACAATAACCAGGACGATGCTTCTTTTACCGAATGTTGAGAATGAAATAAGGCAACAAAGCAATCCCTGTTTCCTTGGGTTCTCAACTGTAGTTCCATCTGTTATAAGAAGCACGAGAAACCTATTTTAACACTATGTTCCAAAGATGTCCTTACTTATGTTTTTCCTCACGAATGTCATAAGAAATTTGTTCCGGGGATACCTGAAAATGCATAAATATATCTGTAAGCAATTTCTGGGTCCATTTTAGGGCACAAAAATCAACAGCAGGCTCCTATAGGATTATAACTCAGGACAATAAGTTGGTAAAAATCTGTACTTAACATTTCCCATTGCATGAACTTTTATCTAGTATGAAAATCAAAAGGCCAGCACAGTGGTGTGAAATCATTCCCAAACTTTAATAAAACATGTCATCCGAGGCAAAAACAGACTACTTTCAGCAAGATATGAATGCATGTCTGTTACGGAAGAATAAGTAGGAGAGCTAGCTACCCATAGGTGTGATCATTGCCTATAGAAGGTCACTTAATGTGACAGTGACATTACAACCCAATGCTGAAAAGAGAAAAAGTGGTCATGGATGGACCATAGTCAGTAATAGAGTGCAAACATGATGCATTTATAGAGCATTGGTGAAGTTTCTTCTTGGTCTGTTCATTGTATAGTGTCTTAAAATAAAAAATGTAAATTCATGTAAATGAGAACATGTCGGCTCTCATCCTATAGTAAATTTCAACAGACACACCATCAGAGTTCATGCACTAATACTTGTGAGCTACAAATGTGCTAAGCCTACATTTTTGGTTGTGTTGCAGTGACCTAATCATTTATATCAGTAAGCTATCTGATGCACTGCATTTCAAAAGTCTTGAAGATGACAAAGTCCTTCATGCCAGGGTTTTTTATTTGACCATGTAGCCGATATAATAGTTTCACTACTTAAGTACTTAATGAATTCAAGATATATGCCCGTGGATACTAAATACAACCATGGTAAATATTACAGTGTATGAGAACATGTACAGATACTTCAGATTGCTTAATCTTTGGTATTGTAAGGATTAAGCTTTGACCTAATGCTGGTTTTCACAGATGTCAGGGCATACAATGGTGCTGGGGTTCAATGTAATTCATTCTTCTCTTCTCAGTGACATATGGACCAAGTTGTTTGAGTATGAGACTACTGCTGTGGACTCATTCCACTACATCATTATGTTCTATGTGCTAAAAAGTTTCACTTCTACAAAGCATACAGGAATGCTGGGTTCATCTATTGAGAGTGACCCTCATTTAAGCACTTTATGTTCCTTCAAGTTCTGCTACCTTTATGAACAGTACACTTATCCAAGTACAAATTCAGACCATGATTTCAAGTTACTGAAATTTCATATTTTCATTCATTAAATGTTTATGTATTTTTTTCTCAAAGTTCAGTGTTGTGACTGATGGGACTTAATGTGAGTGTGTGTAATCAGATTTGTTGAATGAATGCATTAGGGATATTTGTAAGTGATGGTTTGGTAAAAGGAATATGAAAGGGTATATTTACCCAAAGCTTTGTTTCAGAAATACAACCTTACAGATCATTTAATTACACTCGCATGTATGCTTCTATAAAACATTTTATTGCCTTCAATAATTATTGATGTCTTCTCTTTGTAGAACATGTATCATGACTAAAGCTACAAAAGGCAGTGGAAGACACACTAGTCTGCTGTTCATGTCCTGGAATGGAAGAAAACTCCTCAAAATACGAGTGTCACAAGAAATCATAGTTCCATGTAAATTGAGTATTGTGTGAATCCATTTTTCCTTCAGCATTGTTGATGTAATGATTTCACAAATGTTGCTTCCTCTAGTAATATTCCTGTGATGTATATATTGTAGTAGTAGACATTCAATCCTTTACATTTTTGTTTATTTACATGAATGTTGCTGTACCAATGTTTTCTCTTGCCCTAATGGCCTAGGTCAGTCACCTGGTAAAAAAAATAAAATAAAACATAAGCTAACTGCATTTATGCATGTGATAATAACCATTTTTATCAATAAAGATTTGATTTCTGTCTGAAACCTGGGACTGACTTTTTTATTTTTAGAGCTGCTCAATGTACTGTAAAATAAGAGTGAACAGATTCCTCATATATATATGAATGGTTTCACTTCCTGATTTTAATTAGACAAACTCTGTATTAGCACGTTTTTGTCTCCTTGCTGCGAGTTACTGAACGAACCAGGAGACGGTCAATCACGAAGTCTCAGGTAAGATGAGATTTACCTTTCTCTGTTTTAGTTCAGGGACTTGATTTGTGTCATCTGTCAGGAGATTTGTTTTGTACAAGTCAGGGACAGGAAGATTGCAGTCTTGTCGTAGATCAGGGAAACAGAATAGGTAAGGCAGTTATTCTAGATAAACTGTAAAAAAAAAAAAAAAAGAGAGAAAAATCATGGTACCACATTAAAAGAAGGGTTAGATAACAGCTCAAAGGTTAAAATAAAATGGGAAATAAGTGCACAAAAAGATCCCAAGATCTGCCATTAACTGAAGATGCAATATATATGCAATTACAATGCGCCAACAATGTTAGGTACTATACAAAATGCGTTAATAAATATGAATTTGATGGCAAATTAGAAAAATCCTCGCTTATTAAACTTGTCAAACAGCTTAAAACTGATGCAAGAGGTCAGGTAAAAAAGCAATGTCAATTAGGCATTCCTCAGGCACACAGGTGGATTGAGGAAGCAAACCGTAGGGAACAAAAAAAAGTAATAATTCAAAAACAATGGGCAGGATTCAAGAAGGCTTGCACGGAGTTCTAGTCGTGTAAGACTCCATGCAGCCCTCGCAATCCAGGAACAGCCCGAAATTCCATGTAAGAGAACAGCTAAAATGTCTCTTACATGGACTGGCGGATATGCTAATCACCTCACTTGCAGCCGAAAGGCATGCAAATGAGGTAGATTAGCGATCCACAAAGCTGAAACCAGCCCGTGTAAGAGTCGTGTTAGCTGCAGAAATGTACTCAGTTGACAACTGAGTACGTTTCTGCAAATAACACAATGGAGCGATGTCCACTCCAAATAAAGGGTGCCTATGTGTCAGGCAGCATGCCAATGGCCAAATATGTGGCCATTGGCAAGGTACCCCGATGCAAATATGAGAAAAATTTTTTTTCGGCGATCGCCGATGTTTAAGCGTAGCGCAGCCCCACGCAAACGGGCTGCGCTATATAAAACATAAAAATGAAGGTTATAAACCCACAAATGTGGGTTTTATGCAATACATGGATTTACAATGCAGGGACCAGCAGACCTAAAACAACATGGCCACTGTTTAGTGGTTGCTAAGGGTAAGCTGAGTCTAAGACATGTAACTAAGCATTAGTAGGCAATCTTATGTAAATGAGTGTTAGGATACTGAATCCCACCATCACATAGCAAATGAGCACATTCCGAGTTACATAAGGGGGAGGAACAGAGTAGGAGATAGGTAACATCACAGGGGGGAATGGCAGAAGGAAATGCAGTTCACTGGAGGACAGTGTTACGTGACAGATGTCAGACACATCATGGAAAGAGGAGTGCCACAAGATAAGCATGGGAAAGTCAAGAAATGGAAGGTGTACACTGTAGCCAACACCAAAGTTTCTTGCTGGGCGTGCATGTGCACGTGTGTGTGCCAGGAGGCGCGAGTAGGGCAGTGTGCGCACGTGTAAGGCAGACTGAGCATGTAGGAGCTTGTTGGCAGACTTATAAGACTGTTTGCACTGGTGTGTGCGTGTTTTCACCCAAATAAGTAGATTCTAAACTGTGTAAGCATGTGTTAGCCACTATGAGCGTGTTTCCGCTGGTATGCGCGTTGCTCCCCCCTGAGGAAACAGAAAGGAAAAAGGAAGCAACAGAAATAGTAGGAAGCTAGCAGAGAATACTGCTGGAGCTAGCAGGTGAAAACAATTAGAAGCAGGCAATTACACAGGCAGAATAGTAGCCCAGCCCAACACTTAAAACTCTGCAAACAGCAGTGCAGGATGTTTCTCTCAAGAGACACTGCAAGACAGGAGTAAGCTATTAGAAGTGAAAACTGAAAAAGCAGAAATGCTAGGGGCTGCCATAGCTGTCATAAGGAGACATAGGCGACTTGCTGAGGGTGGTGACAATGCAAATGGTGCCAGACAACCCACAGTGAGGAGACGGAGAAGAGTGTACAGGCCCAGGGTCACCTACCAGGGGTTACATGAGCTGGAGATAGTGGAGCACTATATAGTGGACAGAGACCTCCTGCAGCAAATTGTTGAGCTGTGCAGGCCACGCCTCACACACAGAACCAACAGAGGGGAACCCATCCCAGTGGAAACCAAGGTATGTGTTGGCTTAAGAATACTAGCAACAGGTACCTTCCAGAGACCAACTGGTGATATGATGGGGATCTCACAGGCATCAGCATCCAGGGTACTGCACCAGTTCCTGGATGCCATGTCAGTACATGTCGGAGATCATGTATATTTCCCCAATTCCCGTGAGGCATTGGCTAGCAATAAGTGGCTCTTCCAGCAAATAGCGGAATACCCTGAGGTAGTGGGTGCAATAGACTGCACGAATATATGCATCAAAGCACCAGCTGGTGAGCGGGGTAGGGCCTACATTAACCGCAAGGGCTTCCCCTCCATCAACTGTCAGGTCATGTGTGATGCCCAGGGCATAATAATGAATGTGTGTGCTGGCTGCCCTGGAAGCTACCATGATTCCCATATCTGGCATCTGACGCAGCTGTACCAGACATTTTCCAGTGGGGACATCCCACATGGTCACCTAGTAGGGGATGCTGGATATGCACTGGAGCTGTGGCTGATGACACCCATCAGAAATGCACACACAGCTGAACAGGAACGCCATAATGAGGCACACGCACAAACACAAAATGTAATCGAGCGTGTGTTTGGGCTGCTCAAGTCACGGTTCCAGTGCCTGGATACATCTGGTGGAGCCTTGCAGTACTCACCAACTACATGTACCCAAATTGTCATGGTATGTGCTATGCTACATAATATGATTCTGTGAAAACAGCTGCAGCAGGATCACCATAGAGCTGGGCCAAACTGCCCCCCACCATTGCCAAGTCAATCACAGGTAGAGCGTGACTCAGAGGAGGAACAACCTGAGCCTGCCCCAGTAGGCAGAAGGAGGCATGCCCAGTATGCCTTGGCCTTGGCAACACACAGCACATACACTGGCTCAGTAGGGACCCTGGAAATGATACCTCTCTCCGACTCACACATATAGTAAAAGGGGTGCCTAAGTTGACACAACCTGCTTTCAAACATGTACAGGGAGTGTAGTATGTGCATCCAACATAGGCAGCCCTGCAGCACCACCTGAGGCATGATTGCCATGTGTTAAGCAATGTAACACTATGTAGTATATGCAAACTTGATGACCCTGACTAGCATCCTACCCTCACCAAGCATGATGCCACAATATGAGATGAGATGATCAATTGCAATAATTGGCTGAAGTATTGCTGTTAGTCAAAGGGGATCCAATGTGTGCCAGCCTGGGATAACATGCTGAGCACGACATGATGCTCCACCTGCTAGGGGTGGCATGCACCTATCTGTCCTGGCCTTATGGATACTGGCAAAGGCTGTTGTTACCCCCCAGCGTGCCTTGAATAGGTAAGGCTCAAAACAAACCACCTCCATAGGTATCACAAGGGATAAGAACATAGATGTAATGCTACCCAATGCCAGAAGTCTAAACAGCAAGATGCATGCAGTCTAAACTCCCCCAGTATGGAGAATGTTGATATCTGTTCTGTAACAGAAAACTGGGTCAAGGCTCACAGCAGCACCCTAACACTACAAGGTTACACCTCATACTGTGCTGTACAGCCCCAAAACATGGAACAAGCTACAAAAGGAGGGTGACTAGCAATAATGGTCAAGGATAACCACACCCACATGTTGGTACCACAACAAGAAGCAGCATGGAATAGCCATGGTTAAGTAACAGTGGCTAAACCTGCCTCCCAGTTTATAGCCTGCTACAGTCTACTGTCCTAACACCAGGAACTGCACTTGGCCTATGTTGGAATACATGCATATATCAAGCTCTCCAAACCACATTATATTGGGTGACTGAAAATACACAAACATAGACTGGGAGCATTATTCTAGCTCCAACACCCTAGGACAAAGGTTCCTAGAATCCATAAACCAAAATGCTCAGGAACAACGTACCACTCCCACAAGAGGGGTAAGCATACTGGATGTGATAATCAGCAACATGGGTACTGGATGGCAAGATGAGAAGTGTATCTCTCACTGGTAAGATCAGACCATAGAGTAATCACATCGGATATGCACATCCTGACCACAGTCCCTGGCTAGAAAACCACAGTGAAAAACTTGTGGAAAGCAAATGTTGCACTCCTCCAAACTGATGTGGAATCCATTAAAGGCCCTGTTCATGTGCAAAATATGGGCCACACCTCAGAACCCATTATACAGGCATTCCATGAACACTGCCAGGAATGCATGGATTATGCAATCCCAAATAAAACCAAGACACAATGCCATACATGCAGGCATCTGGCATGGTGGACCCCAGCCATTACCAAACCATGCAAGAGAATGAGGAAGCTACTACATGATAGAGCACACCTAAAAAGGGAAGTAATCTCTGATCAGTAGTATGGCAATAAAATATGTCCACTCATACAATCCAATAAGGCCAGCTACAACAAGTTGAATCTGTGAATCTTGAGGCAATGTTACACCTGCCCCATGTACACAGACAACCCACTCCTCCCCCCAAGAAATACAAATATATGTGAGAGATGCAACCATTTATCCAAACCAGAGGCTGAGCTCTCTCAACTCAGTACTGTCAAAACTAGTCAGGAGGAGAAGGTAACCACGCACACACCACAAACCCAGTCTCACATAGACCTATCAGAACTGCAAACCAAAGACATAAACACAGAAAAACATTCCCGGAGGCTCTAATTACAAACACACCACATCAACAGAGGCCTCCAAAGCAGACACCCAAGCAACCACTACCTCCAAACATAGCACATGCAACACATAGTACACAAAGCTGGTGTGCCAAACAGTCACAGGCCAGAAGGAGAAACAACATGCCTGATACAGTTGTAATAGGTGACTCCATAGTCAGACACACTGCTGTCCCGCTCACCAGACTGAACAAGGGAAAGGGTACAGTAAGTTGCCTGTAGGCTGCTACAATACTCCACATAACACAAGTACGCAGGTCACCCCAAAGCAAGTACAAATATGATGCAGTCATTGTCCATGCTGGTGTGAATGACCTGAGATGTACCTCCCGGACTACATGAAAAGAGACATAGATGAGCTCTCTGATTATGTAGTCCAGGCCGGTATGACACTGACCTTGTGCAGCATCCTACCCTCACCAAAATGATGCCACAGTACAAACACAGAATGATCAGCTTTAACAAGTGGCACAATTACTGGTGTCATTCCAAGGGGATCCAATGTCTGTCTGCTTGGGATGTCATGCTTGACAAGCCACGCTGCTTTGCCAGGGATGGCTTGCACCTGTTACCCCTGGGCATCTGGATATTGGCTAAGGCTCTTGCCACCTCCATAGAGCCTTTTGTAGGCAAGGCTGAAATGACTAACCCACCTCCCTAGAAAACATAAGTGGAAAGAAACATAAGGGTAATGCTGCCCAATGCCAGACATCTAAACCTCAACATGCATGCTCCTGAGGCCCTCCCCAGTATGGAGAACATCGAAGTCTGTGCAGTGACAGAAACCTGCAGCAAGGCTCCTGAGAGCACACCAGCACTACCAGGTTATACCTCATATCATGCGTTATGGCCCCAAAACCTGGACCAAACCATAAAAGGAGGGGGAGTATCCATATTCAGCAAAGATACCCACACGTCCAGGTAATTGACAATGCACGAAGCATCGGAGATCACCCATGTGCAACTAACCGTAGGCAAAACTGCTGTACAGTCTGTAGAATGCTACAGACCACACTCTCACACACAGGAACCCTACTCAGCCTTCCTGAAGACACTGGACAGTATGAATGTCTCACCAAATACCAAACAAGGTACTCACAAATTACCACATAGGTGGTAATCCATTATGTATGGAAGGAGTAATCAGGGACCTAGGGACACAAGTGGACAGTAACCTGTCATGTGACACTCACATTGCCAACGTGGCTAGGAAGACCGTCTATATTGGCCACCTTATCATGAAAGGATTCATATCTACATCAACAGAGGTCATTGTGCCCCTATACTGTTCTCTTATCAGGCCCATAATTTAGTACAATGCCTCATTTGGGATGTACCTTACCCGACACCTGCAGCAGTTAGAAAGACCTCAAAGGTACCTCACCAAGAGGATAAAGGGTCTCAAATATATGTCATATGCTGCCTGGCTGTAGACACCCCAGCTGTATGCAGTCACATACTGCCTATGCAGAGGCGTTGTATGCCTGTTGTACAAGGCCATGTCCAACATAGGATTAATGGACATGCTCCACCCCAGAAAACCCAAATCCATCAGAGCTGTGAGAGCGAGAGATGTCAACCTCAACACATAATGAAATAGGATGTGCTGGAGGGACAGATACATAACCCAGAGGCCCCCTACACCCTGGAAAGGAATCCCACTCCATGTTAGGCAGAGCCCCTCACTGACTCTCTTCAACAGGAATCTTGCCAAGTGGATGGGTGATCGTAGATGTACACTGGGGGTCTTCACTGTGTCACGTTCAGACAGAGGCACAGTAAAGTAAATCCTAAATGGCCATAATATTCACATAGCAAGGGGTGGCGAAAGCCACACACACTCTGGCTAGGCTTATGAATGCCCTAGTGCAGATAGCCTAGTATCAACCTATGAACCTATGAAGATACAAATTGTACAGGACACTAAGGATAATCACAAGGCTTTCTTAACTGATGGTAGGAACCTTGTTGGGAATTCACAGATATGCTCTAAATCACTCAAATATTACAAACAATATACCAAACACACACACATATTGCCAACATCCAACCTGACAGGTGCAGTACAACCCCCCCCAAACTGCCAAATATCTATCCCAGCAGAGTGCTGGCTCCCTGACATTGCAGATGCTGAGGTAACAGCCAGCATCTACAAAGCAAAACACACAGCATCAATGGTACGAGATGGTGTCCTAGGCTGAGTACAACATGGACTCCAAGAAGAATGGAACGCCAAATAACACTACTGCTCAGTGTCAGCCTTACCACGGGATATGTACCCAAAGAGCAGTGTACAACAACAGTGGTCCTTCTCCACAAAGGTGTTGCCTGAATGGATATTGCAAACTACCACCCCAGAATCCTGACAAGCTTGGTCTGCAAAGCTATGGAAAGGATCAGCATGTGCCTCAGACATAAAGATATTGGGGACCTACTGACACTGGACCCTACCCAGTGTGGCTTTCATAAGTGCAGATCCTGCCCCTTAAACATGTTTGACTCATTTGAAACAGTCATTAAGGCCATTGATGAGGGGAATGTGGTCCACACAGCCTAGCTGGGCCTTGCAAAAGGCTTCCATACAATACCCCATGTGTTCATTATAGATAAGCTCACCAGCTTAAATATAAACCCCTATGTCAGTAGAGGGTTGCAAACCAGACCAAGGACAGAACTGACATGGTCAGAAATGCTGCAGCCATGTCAGACTACAAACCAGATACAACTGGCATCCCACAAGGCTCGGTCCTGGGACCTCCCTTGTTTTGTATATATGTCCCATAGGTACAGGCCAACATGGAAGGACTGTGTCTGAACAAGTTTGCAGAGGACTACAAACTGGCCACCATAACTGACCCTCCAGCTGACACAAGCATCCCACAAAAGGGCCACATAGAAACAGACAACTGCTGCCATAGCCAGGTCAGCAAGCTAATTGCAGAAAAGGGTATAGTCAACCCCTGTGGATATACAGTAAGTGCCCACCAATTACCACATAGGTGTTAACCCATTAAGTACTTAAGATGTAATAAGAGACCTGGGAACACAAGTTGATAGATATCATGCATTGGACAAGCATGTGGCTGTACTGGTTACAAAAACATACCATATACCCACCTAATCATGAAGGTAGTCAGATCTAGATCAGGGGAGGTCATTGTGGCTCTGCAGTCATCCTTCATCAGCCTCACAATTGACTACAATGGCCCCTGTGGGATGTACCTCAGCAGACACCTCCATCAACTGGAAAGACCCCAAAAGGACCTCATCAGGAGTATCAAAGAGCTTGAACAGATGCCATGTGTTGCCTGATTAAACAAACTGCAGCTCCACACAGTGCCATACTGCCCGCCCAGAGGCAAGCTGTGCCTGATGTATAAAGCCATGTCCAAGCTGGAATCAATGAACATGCTGCACCTTGTACAATCTGAATGGCAGTGAGCTATGTACATGAGAGACCTGAACCCCAGCACTGATATACATAGGACATGCTGTACTGATTGATCCATAACACAGAAGCCCCCCCACTCTTGAGTAAACTCCCAGTACAGGTTAGCCAGAGAGTCACTCATCGACTCTCAAGAGGAATCTTGATGAGTGGATGGGAGATGGTAGGTTTTCCCTGGGTATCACTGTTATGTCAGGGGTAGACGGAGGCACAGTATACTAACCATGACATATGTCATGGCAAACTCCAGTTACAATGTGTGTCGAAGGACAAACACACTCTCTGACTAGCATTAGAAATGGTCTAGGGCACATCGCTAGTGTTTGCCAATGTCCACCTATGTTGTGGAATACACTACCAATGTTGGACAAGCCTGGTTTAAGTAGTCCATATCTGAACATAATGCAACGTGGTCATATGTGCACAACTGGCCCCTAACCAGTCTGTTGTGCTCACTATGAAAATTTAAAGCAGTGATAGGACTAAAGCCCAGGATACTGTCCACCACAGTGAAAGTACTGAACCAGTACACTATACGGTACTACAGTGTTTGGTCAGTATGAAAGGATGTTGACAACTGTATGCAAAGTATCCCATGCAAACCCTGCAGGCACTGTATAATCCCTGTTGTGTTCAGACACAAAGCAGTTGGCCAGTAAGTACACAATATGACAGCCAACACACAACCATAAACGTGAGATATTGTTAAAGTTCACACTCATCCACAAATGTGGTGGACTGCAGAGTTCAACATATGGAAAGTTCACACTGGGTATGCTCGCACACTTTGATAAATGAGACACATCAGACAACATGCCATGGAAAGCCTGAACTGGGCATGCTCACACACTCAGGCCATATCTCAGTTTAGCAGTTGGCCACACATATCTGGTATTTGTACGTGTTATTCCAGGAACCAACCACATTACAGCAATCTGCCCAGTGCACACAGTTAAATGACTACAGAGATCCCATCGAGACTAGGTCTCAAACACGCAACTTGAGAGGGGATGTTGAATATCAAATAAACGAAAATTCATGAGCTATGAGCGAAGAAGAGCTGTGCCCGCTCATAGAAGTACCAAATCCTCAGGCAGGACAGGAAGGGCAGGACCCAACACTCCTAGTATATAGACTGTGGACACCGGAAGATATCCGAAAAGCCACAGAGGGAATTCCCCATCCAAAAGTTAATTTTAGAAAATTCTTAGACTTGCAGGGCATGAGGTTAAGTTACCATTTAAATGGAGAAGAAGTAGAAAAAAGTAGTCAGACAGATCGTAGGTCCAGATTGGCACATGATCAGTGGCAACTGGAATCCTCGTGACACAGAACACAAGCCACTCCCACATAGTAACGCAGAGCTGGATAACAGAGTGAAAGGTCTGACAGACTGAATCTCTGAGAAATGGAAGCCTAGGGCAGACTGGACTTGCATTAATCAATGCATCCAACAAGAAAGTCAAACAGTTGATAGATATTATGCTAGATTATTAGTGTTTTAACAACCATTGTGGAATGCAGGTACCTGAAGACCAGACACATGATTCCCCATATGAGCAGCAGCTAAAGAATGCATTTTTGAAAGGCAGTATTACACCCATTTTCAGCTTTATTACAAAGCACATAGTAGATCACCGTACAAGTAAATTACAGTCATTACTTGAATATGCAAGACATGCCAAAAGGCATTTTAATAATAAAAAGAAAAAGAAAACTCAAGTATTTGCTGTAGAAGACTGAGCTGAAGTTTTTGTAGTACAGTCGGGGAAAAAGGGCAAGAAAAATGCCCACGGAAACAAACAATCTGATAAATGATCAGAAGAGTTTGAAGAAAGGAAGAAAAGGGGTGAATGTTTTAAATGCGGAAAAAGGGACATTTGGCAAGGGATTGTAAGCAAAATAAGAAGGTAGCCATGGAAGATAAGGAGGGTGAGGACTGACTATATGATAGTCAAGAATCACTAGAAAAGAATAACTGAGAAAAGATAAATGCGAATGTGATAGAAAGGATAGAGAATGTGACAGAAGAAATAGAGGAAGTGCAAGAAACCACAGATAGTGAAGAAAGTGAAATTTTAGACTTAGCATTATTGAGCCTAG
>NC_056732.1:986310081-986331698 GCF_019279795.1 Protopterus annectens | reverse complement strand
CGGGGCACAGAAGCGACTGTCACACACCACCACAAAGTTGGGTGCTTGGCGTGCTGGGGAATAGGGTCAATGGCGGAGACCCCTACAACAGAGGAGTGCCAGCCCATGTGAAGGAAAGGCACTGATTGCCTGAGTCAGGAGTAATAATGAGGTGTGGATGTGTGATATAGTTATGCACCAGGCATCATCTGTGTGTCAGTGCTGGACGAGGGACTGGGGACTGATGGATGTGGCATCCCCATCCTGAGGGTGTTAGCAGCCACGCGGTCATGCTAGGTCCACATGCCGTGAGGGCACATACCTGTTATACATGTGGCTATGTCCCTATGTAAGGGTCCATGCCGAAAGGGTACCTGTGCTATGCTGATGTTGCCAGACATGCCTGTGGGTACCCCACGGCGTGGGGAACTAATTACAGTGCTCCCAGTAGGCACATGCAAGTACACCATCATTGTCATATGGGTTAACGGAACCAACATGGTGCTACACATGTAACCACCACACATACTGTGTACACAGATCAATGAATGCTGCACCTGTCCTGCATGGTATGTCTGCTGCATGATGGCAGTGCACAACCCACATCACATACACACCTGTCACCAGCCATACACACACCACAACATACACATCACGTACTATGCGGACACAGGTATCACATACAGCTCTCACTATCTTGTCCACCCTGTGCATCAGAATATGTTTGCATAACCATGCACTGATGGTGTAGCTCACAGTTATGTGGCAGAGACTTCATCATATGCACAGGGTGATATGTGCCACAGGCATAAGCTGTACCAATGGATGACATCATGTGTGTGTGTTAGGGCCTGTGCATTGACTGGGCATGACTGTGTACATTGCATGTGGGTGTGGTGGAGCCCTACAGTCGTGTTTGCTGTGTGTGGGTTTGTGTGTACACAGTTCAGTAATCTGTGATGCCTACACGGGGCTTGGCAGCCCCAGACTGTACAGTGCAGGTGTTACGGCTCACTGTGTCCGCCTGCCGCGTGACCGGCCTGCCTGGAATCGCACGGCACGCGACCGGGTGTAGGTACAGACAGATCCACTCTCCGATGTCACATGTCCGCTGGAAGCGTGCCGCACGCCCGTCCAGGGCCGCCCCGTGGCCTGCTCTGTCCTGGTGTGGTCGGTGTGCTTAGCTGCACTGCTGCTGCTACCAGCACTGGGTGGGGCGGGCATGGGAGGTGGTGCGCACGCTGACCTGCACCAAGTGGTGTTACTGGCCTCGCCACGTGCCCTATGCCTCACCCCCACCTGGTGTTCCTGCAGGACAAGCTCAAGGATGGCCATGCCTGGGTCGAGGATACCAGCCATCTCACCCAATCTCCTATCCAGAACATCGGCAAGATGCTGTTGGGCATCGCCAATGCCTGGATGTTGTCATTCAAGGAACGGATTGCGACCTCTGCAGCCTCTGCCCTTCCTGGTTCTGCCGTTCGGCGCGTGCCTGCGCGCCATTACAGTCTGGAACATGTCTGGTTATACCAGCTGCTGCACCCTGTATGGCAGGTGTATCAGCGATGCTCCCCGAGCAGCACCTGCCACATGCCTGGGGGCACTGCACCAGTCAGTACACTGGCAACATCGTGTGTACCCACACCTTCTGCAGCCACCACACATTCCTGCTCGATGCCAGCAGATGCTGACTGACCGTCATCTATGGGCAGCGGTGTTGGGGTAGGTGTGGGCATCGAACCGTGTTCAGGGATGAAGGGGCGTAAGTGTGATGTTATCCAATGGCACAGTGTGTTGCCTGTGGCGACCCTGCCTGTGCCTCATGCACATGGTCATCACCACTAGTATCTGTGGGGACACTAGCATCAGCTTGACGCAGGAGGGAACTCACCTACAGCACCTGTATCAATGCAAAGGCATACCGTCAGTTACAATACACACACACACACACACACACACACACACACACACACACACACACACACACACACAGACATCATGCATGTGATATTGCAGGTGGCATGCAGCATTCACACACCACAGACCAGTGAATGTAGACCAGACATTCCTAGTGGCAGTATGCACACTGCGGTGGGAACAGTACAACAGGCAGGTGTCTTTAGTAGGCATGCAGTACACACATTCATGGTAGTTTGCATGCATCACCGTGATACACCGTGTAGCCCGCGGGCGAGTTGACAGTACACGTGTCTGCGACACTATGTCATGTACACCAAACATGTGTGTTATCGTGGACATGTGACGGTGTCCCACCGCATGCACCACATCACAATGGCTGTCATGGTGCAGTGTTATGTGTCCAGTCCACAGATACAATGTATGGTTAACAGGGATGTCTGTGCAGTGCGGTTGGTGTGAGCTGTGTACATAGCTGTGCGGTGTGGAGGCGGGCACTGTGCCGCTGCACAGTAGCAGGACACAGTTATGTTTCCGTGTGGCGGTCGTGACCTGGACGCATTACATTGCCATGTCTGTCAGTCAGTTAAGCCACCCAGCAGCATGTATGTGGTGGATATTGGAGGCACCTGTAGTAGCTGTGGAGAGGCATTCCATGTCAGTGGTGTACTACATCGGATGTCCAGGGGGGCCACTACAGTGATGAGCCCACTATGTGTGTACAGGGTGCAACGGTGACTACCCACTGTGGATGTACTGTGTGGAAACATGCCTGTAGGTATCAACCATGGCCTTGTCTGTCTGGGTCATTGACAATTGTGTGTGGTGGACATCGTGCACATGGCCCTGTGGTGGCCCATGTGACATACAACCATAGTAGTGTAAGGTGTCACTTTCCCTACAGTGTGGATGTGTGCTATGTCGTGCATAGGTCATGTCATGGTGTGACAATGTTGCAGCCAGACATCCACGTGCATGGGACATGGCATGTGCCATGTCACAACGTGTGCACCTGATGCAGGGGCATAGGTCACATTGGTAACACCTGTGCTCTGGCAAGATCACAGCTCACTATGTGGTACTGTGTGCATACTGCAGAGGCATACCGATGCATACTACACATGCAGCTATTGTGGAACACCTACACCATTGTATGCATAGCTGAATGCACGTGACACACCAATAGGCCGTGTGGTGTCATGCCACTCTACGCTAACGGTTGTATCTACTGTACATGGGTGGTGTGTGTCGGGTGGTGCAACCTGTATACCGTGACTGGGGCACACACAGGTGTGCATGTCATGCATGGACACATGGGGGATATCAATACACCATATCATGCCTTTGACTAGCAACAGACTTACCTGCAACAGACCCTTGTGTTTGTGACACGCCAGACGTACCTGTAAAGGGATGACACAAAGGTATACACATTATCCATTACTATCACGACAGTCAGCAGTGTGCATGTCACATCATGCGTCTGTGAGTTAGCATGTGCTATGCACATGTCTGCTAACACAACATAGCATACTGTAGTATTATTTGTATTACAATATAGTTTTATAGTTAGTATGATATATTAGAGATATACATATACATATATAACATAATTTTTAACCTTGCATTACATTATTTAGCTACAACTTCACATGGCATTGTGTTTTCATATGTACTGGCTGATAGTTTAGTTACATTACAAATACACAATTTAATTAGGACTAATGTATTTCAACGGACATAGATAGCAGTTGTTATTCATGTTTTTTACATATATACATATATAACATAATATACGGGGTAATGTCTTTGTATTTGTTTTTAGTTGATGAATGCAATGATTGATTTATTTATTGTTGCTCAAATTTCATATCAATTTCATTGGTTAATAGGCTCAATTAGTTCCTTGAGGATTTGTATAAAATGAGTTAGAATGTAGTGAGATGTGTTCTGATGAAGTTCGTTTAACGGACGAAACCTAGGTCGACGTTTTATTTTGTTTGTATTTCTTAATAAAGCTTTTGGAATGTTTATGGGCCTTGGATTTCTTTGGTGAGCTGCAGTTTCGTTGCACTCTACAGTGGCTCTGCTTTGATTGGGACACCTTTTTCAGTGGTTATTTATTTGTAGTATTTGCTTCCTGGTCTTCTGGTTTGTGATATGGAGGAAGAAGGTGAAACAATTGATGTGGCTGTGCTACTGAAGGAAATGAACGAGCAGCTCAAACAGGACTCCATCATCATTAACAAACTTATGACTACTTTTACTGCCAGTATAGACTCCGGTAGCAGTTTGGGGCTACCATTGACACAAGCGACACCGCCTATAGCACCCATAACAGCCGGTACCCAAGGTACATCCAGTGGGCAAACTTTTCACGCCACCCGAGTGAATGTGCAACCTGAGCCTGTCAACAGTGAATGTTGGAAGACAAACCAGTATTCTTTCAATTCCAAATCTCAGGCTACAGGAATTTCTAACAATCATACGAAAGGTAACATGCGTGAATGGCTGAGAACTTTTGAAGTGAAAATGTTTAAACTGAAAAGAACACAAATGGAAAATGGGTATTTACGAAGAAATATAGAATTGGGGATTGTTCCTAAAGGACTGAGATTGTGGCGTTACCCCAATGGCAGCGAGCATGAACCAGATATGTTAGATGAGTTGCATAAGTTATTTAACAATACTGGAATAGCACTTATGGAAATCATGATTAAATACAACGAGAAGAAAATAGACTTACTTTTATTAGATTTGGAACGTTTAAACAGTTCCATTAGCGAGGACTTACTTTTTGATCAATACTACACAAATTATACCAATGTGATTAAGGAGGTTGAATACAGTTGTAACACTATTTACGAGAAAAAGCAACTAAAAATTAAAAGGGACACGAAGGTATACTCTTCTGGATTGGTGTACCCAAAATCAAAACCCACAAGAAACAGCATTGACAGGGGGAGACCGGAAGTGAGCACCAATCGTCTTGATGTATTGGATGACATCACATCCCCCTTACATATTGAGAGTTATGGATTCCGGCAGGGCGACGAGGTAAGAGAGAGTGATGCTCTTAGGAGATCAAAGAGGCTCAGGGAGCAACACCAATATGAAGAGGAGGAAGAATACGGTGCTTCAGCTGTTCGTCCCAGAAGAGATCCGGAGAAAAATGGGAAGGTTAATTTTCAAACGCAAAAAAACGGATGGGGGGCGCGCAAGTAGCCGATGGCGTCCACCACGTTGAGGTATTGGGTAAGCATCTTGACCCTTTTATGTTTACACCTTCGTCTGTTGGTTTTGGGACAAGGTCATGCAACACTATCCACGGTCGCAATATTGGTAGTAGGGATAATGCTGAATTTTATTCGGTTACTATGAGTAGTTTTTCTTCAGTTGAGATTGAGGGTATTGATGAGTTATATACACAATGTGAACGTGAGGATTCCCGCAGGGATGTACTTAGTGAACATCACGTTATTACTGGTACTGGCGACAGTGTGGACACGGACAATGTTTCGTACGACACCCTTGTGTACGAGTGTAGTACACCACGGCTGACACTGGGTTACAAATTTTTGAATACGGAAGGATGTAGTACGAGTGACACGGTTCGGTCCCCAATAGCAGACCGAATTAGACGAGACAGTACAAGTGCCGTTCACACTTGTGAAGCACGACGGAGTATTTCTGGATATACTGACAATATTCATCATAGTAGTTGTAGATTAGATTGTTGTAATACAATGTCATGTGATAGAGATAAGTGTTTTTACACTACGGACAACAATTATTTAATTTTTGATTCACTATTTCATGACGATGATGAGCAGATGCAAACATTTGATGTAACTGAGTCCAATGTTAATGTTCAAACATGTATTTACCCTAGCACCGACCCGGTACTAGGTAGTGATGGTGGTACAGATATGAACTATCAACGTACGATTATGTCAATTGATGGGGGTTTGCAGTCAAACATCACAAGTACTATTGACGTATTGATGAATTTATCAATTTATGATTATGTAGAACAAGTGCAAACAGAGGTACCGGCTGAATTTAATTTAAATAATGCCGAGAATTGCAATGAACATAACACTAGTTTAATAGTGGACACTGTTGGGTATACACAGATGAATGATATTTCAACACTTGGAAGACACAAGGGATGCGGGTTGTTTTTTAAACCAAAGGTTGTTGAGAACAACAAGGGTGATTTTAAGTTATACAATTACACTAATCACTCCTTTGATAGAGACTGTGTAGAATTGTTCTCTAAGGGTTTCAGTTTTGTACCAAAAAGGAGGGGTAATTTAGTTAACAGTATAATTGATTTGAAATTATTTACCAGAAAGTTAAACTTGAAAATATTGTATCAGAGTAACACCTGGGGAAATATTGAGAATGGTAACAATAGGTTGTCCAAACCCAGCACCTATAATCCCCCTATGAATGATAAAATAGCAGTTTTTGAAAAGGTGACCGAAAATGATTTTAGGGATGCCTATAATAAATACGACCGGAAATCCTGTAAAAAGAAAAACTTAACCAAACAGGAGGAACTTACTTTAGGTAGTATTCTGGCTAAGAAGAACACTAGAATTATGAAACCCGATAAGGGTAATGGCATTGTGATAGTGGATAGTAATGATTACGTTTCCTATATGAATACAATGTTAGTTGATGATACATACATAGAGGTCAGTAGGAACGAGATAAATATAGCAAATAAGAGGATTGACACAACACTATTTGACATGCTATATCAAGGAGAATTGGATGAACATGAATGGCAATTTTTACAGAATGATTTCCCTGTGATTAGTGGTATTTTTGGCATCCCTAAAATTCACAAAGGGTTGGACAACCTAAAGTTTAGACCAATAGTAGATGGTAAGCGAAGCAAGACACATTTTATCAGTAAATTTTTGGATTACCACTTAAAGCCAGGTATTGCATTTTTTTCATACATTCTCAAGGATTCTTGGGACTTTTGGGTAAAATTAAAGATGTAGAGTTTGAAGTAACACTTTGTTACCATGGGCGTGTGCAATTTATACACAGTTATACCCCAGGATAGAGGTCTGGACTGGTTAGAGGAACAGTTGTACTACACCAACCTGTCTGATCAGAACAAGATTAATGTTTTAGTGAAACTTATGGGCATTGTATTAAAAACAATTTTATATTTTTTCGTGGGCTTATTACAAACAGGTTAGTGGTGTAGCCATGGGGGCAGCCTGTGCCGGCCGCAAACTTTGTGTTAACTTATTGGGAAGTAAATTATGTGTTTAATTCAGAATATTATAAATATATTAAATTTTACGGTCGGTTTTAGATGATTTATTTATTATTTTGGAAAGGGAAAAAGGTATTTTTAAATTGTTTTTAGAGTATATAACAATAGTGTATCCTTTTAAAATTTACACATGTTATTAGTCAAGAAAGCATTAGTTACTTAGATATTAAGCTAACCTATGACAAAGGTTGGTAAGTTAGTGTCAAATATATACAGGAAGTCCACTTTCTCAAATTCGTACCTACATTTTGACAGCTGGCACCCTCACCACCAAAAAAAAAGCAGTGGTCAAAGGACAGATGGTGAGGGCAGCAAGAATGGTCAGTGAGGAAGTGGACTTTGATCAGGAAATTGCATTTATTAGTCTTTTATTTGTTAATAGGGGTTACCCATCTGAATTTTGTAGAGATATAGCCAAAGAAGTGATATACAAAAGGAAGAAGGGTTTATATAAACCCATATTACTCAGTAATTATTATATTATGAAGGAAAGCCATTCAAGCCAAGTTGTAGAAGTGGGTAAATTCATTTGCAATAATATTCCTTTGTATATTACCACATTCAATGGCATTTCTTCACATATAAAGGACATTATTAACAAAAATTGGAAACTTATAAGTACAGATAAATCTTTGGGAGAAATGTTTGTAGGGAACATAAAATATGTGTTTAGGAAGGACACTTCTTTTAAGGATATATTTGAGGGTGTGAACAGCAACAACGATAGTGACTCTTTAAAACGGGTGGGCAATTATAAATGTGGAAGATGCTCAACCTGTAAGTATATGATTAATACCGACACTGTTATGACTGTTAATAGATACAACATTAGGATTAGACAATATATAAACTGTTATACCAGAAATGTTGTTTACATAGCCATGTGTCAACAGTGTGAGGGATTTTATGTAGGCAAAACTAGTAGACAACTCAGGGACAGGGTTAAAGAACATTTATTGAGTATTAAGAACAATAAACTAACGAACGCCCTTGCTAGACATATTAATCAATTTCAAAACCATTCTTTCAAGTTTTTTGGGATTGTCCACCAACAGTTAGATCTACAAGGGAAATTAACCAAACACAATTTAGATGTGTTAGAACTGAAGTTGCAGTTACTACTTAACGCCAATCAACACCCTGGTTTAAATGAATACACTAGTATAAAGCCCATTTTATGGTTGAACAGCATTAAGGGGTCTTAGTGGGTGTGTATCCATTTGTTTATGGATTATTATATTACACATGTTTTTGGTTTTTATTGTTCCCTGTTACCAGTTTGACACTACATTTATACATTATAACAACGCATTTATATTTATATAAATTATATATATGTATTTTTTACATTTTTCACATTTTCATATATAATTTTCGTACATATATATATATATTTTTTATAACAATTTATATACATATATTTACAATTATATATATATTTATATTTATTTATTTACATTTATACAATATATTTATACATTATATATACATTTTATATTTGTGTATTTATAAGTGGATATTTTTATACATATATATATATTTATAATAGATTGTCACACAATAATATCAATCAATTTTATTTACATCGTTGGGTCATTTTTTTATAGTTCATGTTTACAGTTTATTATATATAAAATACAATATTATTAATTTTATTATTATTATTAATACTCATACACATATATTACTTCTTCCCAAATTTTCTTTTAGACATCCCATCACTTAAATTAAATTTCAGTTGTTCATTGCTTTATGATATTTGTATTACAATATAGTTTTATAGTTAGTATGATATATTAGAGATATACATATACATATATAACATAATTTTTAACCTTGCATTACATTATTTGCTTCCCAACTTCACATGGCATTGTGTTTTCATATGTGTACTGGCTGACCGGTTTTAAGTTACATTACAAATACCCCACCAATTCAGAGTGAATTCAAGGACCTAGAAATATGTATTTCAACGGACACTTAGATGGAATGCAGTTGTTATTCATGTTTTTACATATATACATATATAATAACTTATAATATCTGGGGAGTGGTAATGTCTTTGTATTTGTTTTTGAGTGATGTCAGATGCAATGATTGATTTATTATTGTTGCTCAAATTTCATATCAATTTCAAACACTAGTTAATAGGCTCAATTAGTTCCTTGAGGATTTGTATAAAATGAGTTAGAATGTAGGTGAGATGTGTTTCTGATGAGTTAGAACAGCTTGAGACGGGATGAAAAACCTACCAATGCGGATCACGTTTTAAGCGTTTTGTTTGTTTACTTCTCTTAATAAAGCTTTTGGAGCGTTTATGGGCCTTGGATTTCTTTGAGTGAGCTGCAGTTTCGTTGCACTCTACAGTGGCTCTGCTTTGATTGGGACACCTTTTTCAGTGGTTATTTATTTGTAGTATTTGCTTCCACGCTCAAGGATGGCCATGCCTCGGTCGAGGATACCAGCCATCTCACCCAATCTCCTATCCAGAACATCGGCAAGATGCTGTTGGGCGATCGCCAATGCCTGGATGTTGTCATTCAAGGAGCGGATTGCGGACCTCTGCAGCCTCTGCCCTTCCTGTGGTTCTGCCGTTCGGCTGCGATGCCTCGCCTCTTGCATGCATTACAGTCTCAAAGGAACATGCGTCGTTATACCACGCTGCTTTGCACTGCACTATCGGCAGGTGTATGTGTCTAGCGATGATACTCCCCTCCCAGAGCAGCACCTGCGCACATGCCCTGCGTGGCACCGCCAGTCATTTTAAGCACTGCTTACATGGTGTGTGCCTTGCGCTGCGGCCACCACACGTTCACTGCTCGTGCCAACAGATGCTGACTGACAGTGTCATCTATGGGCAGCGGTGTTGGGGAAGGTAGGTATGCGACATCCCGAACCATGTTCAGGGATGAAGGGGACGTAATAGTGTGATGTTATCCAATGGCACAGTGTGTGTGCCTCCCTGACGACCATGCCTGTCATCATGCACACCGGTCATCCAGAAAACTAAATATCTGGTGTGGGGAGACACTAGCATCAGCTTGACCGCAGGAGGGAACTCACCTACAGCACCTGTCAATACAAAGGCATACCGTCAGGTTACAATACACACACACACACACACACACACACACACACACACACACACACACACACACACACAGACATCATGCATGTGATATTGCAGGTGGCATGCAGCATTCACCACACCACAGACCAGTGAATGCCAGACCAGACATTCCTAGTGGCAGTATGCACACTGCCTGTGGGTGAGGAACATAATTACACAACGAGGCGAGGTGTCTTTTAGTAGGCATGCGAGTACACACATTCATGGTAGTTTGCATGCATCACCGTGACTTACCGTGTGGCCCGCAGGCGAGTTGACAGTACACATGTGTCTGCCGACACTATGTCACTGTACACCGCAAACATGTGTGTTATCATGTGGACATGTGGCCGATGGTTGTCCACCGCATGCACCACATCACAATGGCTGTCATCGCGGGTGCCGTGTTAGCGTATTACAGTCCACAGATACAATGTACGCCTGGTTAACAGGGATGTCTGTGCGAAGATGCTTGAGGTTGGTGTGAGCTGTGTACAGCTGTACAGTTATGGTCACGGGGGCACTGTGCCACTGCACGGTAGCGGAGACACAGTTATGTTTCCGTTAGCTGATGGCGTGAAACCTGGGCGCATTACATTGCCATGTCGCGTCGATCAGGATTGTAGCTTGCCCAACGCTTGTCTAATGTGGTGGATATTGGAGCTTCTCACCTGCTTAGTAGCTGTGTGGAGAGGCATTCGCCATGTCGGTGGTGTACTACATCAGGATGTCCAGGGGCCACTACGGTGATGAGCCCTACTATGTGGCAGGGTGCAACGGTGACTACCACTGTGGATGTACTGTGTGGAAACATGCCTGTAGGTATCAACCATGGCCTTGTCTGTCTGGGTCATTGACAATTGTGTGTGGTGGACGCGCCGATGCACACGCTATGGCCCTGTGGTGGCCCATGTGACGCCTAGCAACCATAGTAGTGTAAGGTGTCACATTCCCCTACACGGATATCTTGGACAGGTTGGGCATGGATGTGTGCTATATGGAGTGGTGCATAGGTCATGTCATGGCCGGTGACAATGTTGCAGCCAGACATCCACGTTAGCATGAAGGACGCTGGCATGTGCCCATGCAACTGTCATGTGCACCGATGCAGGGCGCGGGTCACGTGTGGTAACACCTGTGCTACTGGCAGAGCACAGCTCACTGCTATTGGTACTGTGTGCATACTGCAGAGGCATACCGATGCATACTACACACATGTCCAGCTATTGTGGAACACCTACACCATTGTATGCATAATAGCTGAATGCGACGTGGCACCAATAGGCCGTGTGGTGTCATGCCACTCTCGCTAACGGTTGTATCTACTGTACCATGGGTGGTGTGTTATTGTCGGGTGTGGTGCAACCTGTATACCGTGACTGGGGCACACACAGGTGTGCAGCATGTCATGCCATCAGACACGCCATGGGGATATCTGAATACACCATATCATGCCTTTGACTAGCAACAGACTTACCTGCAACAGACCACTTGTGTGTTTTTGCGATTGCGCCAGACGTACCTGTAAAGAGGATGACACAAAAGGTATACACATTATCCATTACTATCACCACAGTCAGCGATGTGCATGTCACATCATGCAAATCTGTGAGTTAGCATAATGCTATGCACATGTCTGCTGTTTGCAACATAGCATACGGTAGTATCGTCTTGTGACCGCCATATATACCTGGCATGTAACAAGCTATATAATATGTGTTTGTACTATGACACCCCACCCCCACGTCACTTATCGCTGACATACATACCTTCCCTGACTTACCATGCAGCTCCAAGCTCACCAGTTGCGGGGAGACACCACCTCCACGATGGGCGCATGTGGGTTTCGTGTTGTTGTTCGTGGGTGTCCCCAGACTGGCCCGGAAACTCCTCCGTGGCTGTGAGTGGGGAGCTGGGTTGGTGGCCCACCACCTGTCCCCGCGTTGTTGTCTGGCGATTGCAGCGACTTGCGCTGTCTTGCATGTCACCGGATCAGGTCTGTGCGAAGTGCTGCCTGCGGGATCCTGCGGATAGGACACCTCCTGCTTGATATATCGTCTTGGGTTTAATATCGCCCAGGCTGTACCTCACTACGCACATCTCCCTCCCACATCTCCTATGCGTTCACAACATAACTGCTGGCACATGGCTAAACTCTAACATGTTATGATTACTATGGGTATGGTATGATCACCTCACTCCTCCTGTCGACTGAATGCGAGAAGCGCGGGACGGTGGCATTATCTGTAGACATAATGATGGTGGCAGGTCACATTTACACTGCTGTGCTGGCATACTGCCATTTGGAGATACATTGCTATGAGCAACCGTCACGACATCCTGCACACGTAATCTGTGAAAGGCATGGGTGGCGTGACGGCGACCCGATGTGTTATTATTCCACACCATTGAGCGGTGTTATTGTCACATCATATCTGTTTTGCCACCCCATCACACTGTACCGCACCATGTAGATGTTAGCCAGCTGTGGACATACCTGAAAAGCTGCACCTGTGTCCATATATCACTGGCATAGGAATTCTCCCCCGCTTGTGCGGCGGCGATTGCTGCTGTTCACCTGGGCGCTTTGTGTATATGTCGAGGCACACATCACGTCTGTAGCAGCCATTGTGACGTCAGCTTGAGTGGCACTGTACACGCCGCATGGACACCTGCACATGCATGTAATAGGCGCTGCGTGCCGCTACATCCACACAGCACTATGCGGGTGTTTGAGACAACTTGCCACAGCTCACCTGTGTTGCACATGTAGCGTGACGCGGGCAATGTGTAACGCATGACACATTAGCAGGAACGGCCATGCACTTAACGCTGTACACACACACATTGTCAAAAGCATCACACAGCTTTACCTGCTGACACTGCAGGGTGCATCACCCACCACATTACTGCTGCTGTATGGTTGATAGTGAGTGCCTTTTTGTCCCATTGCACCATGTGAGACTGTGATAGCTCATGCAGCCTTGCTGGGCAGAATGCTGCATGGTATGGCAGGGTATGCCACATACATGGCACTGGAGTTTGCTGATCCACCTGGGGGTTTCCCGATATTGGCAGGGTGGCTGTCCATTCCATATGTCAATGATGCTATCGCCTGTGTATGGACATTCAACATGTCTATTGCCATGGTGTGGACACTGGCCCTCAGCGGGGTATGCTGCGCTGCTTGATGAGGTGGTGTGTCCTGCGGTGCATGCAGGTATCACACATCCATGCATACACTGTAACCCTGGCGGGTGCTATGTGCTGTATTAACAGGATATTGATCGCGCCACAGTGCTGTATGTGGTTACTACGCTATCCATTGCACATGGATGTTTTGCCACTGCACCGATAATGGGTACCACATATGTTTACATCAAAACCTGCTGCCACCCCCATGTCTGCTGCTGCACTACACACGCCATCCCTCCACTCTGTGAATGTGTGGTGTTGGAAGCCTGGCATGACATCATATGGGGACAGGGATATTTCACCTGTGAGGTCACTGATGTCATCGATCAGACCATATGCGTGCTGAGCACACCCCTCACACATATAACCTGTTCATATTATTATTTGTTTCACAATGGTGACACAGCTATATTGCTATGCGGAGATTCACAGCCATACATGCACAGATGCATGCGTCCGCTGTGTGGCCTGAACTAATGGGCGTGGTTTGGCACATTACGCTGCAGCTGGCGCGAACCTACTGTATGCACATGTCTGCGGTAAGCCTGTTGTACGGTAAGGCATCTGTGATATGCTGTACATGTCATATCTGCACGGCGGTTGGTGTCCGCCGGTCACGGGCCGGTGGTGGTTACACAGGATATTGCTGAACATATGCATGCAACCTGTACAGCTATGCACTAGCCTCTCAGATGCTCATGTGTGGTAGTGAACACCACACACACATGGTTGTGACCATGCCCATCCTGTGGGTTGCTATCATCCACCTGCTCCTTGTATTGTATGTTCAGAGCTATATGGACCTATGTGGGGCTTGTGTGTGCATGTCTGATGCTATGTCCTTTGCACCCATCACAGACAATGTCACTGGGTACACGACTGGCCCGTACACTCCACAACGCTTGTTGTCAACCACGACACGTAATTTTGCCGCTTTCCTGTGTGATGGGCATGTCGGTAGTCACCATACCACAGCTACCCTACAGCGGCTATCAGGACATGTGTGTATACTGTGACATGTACGAGCAATGCCCCCCACCTACATCACATATGGTACTACCTGCCGGGTATGTGTCTGCGTCATACTGCTAGCCGCAGATGACGGTGTACGTCAATATGTGCAGAAGCATACCTCATTGGGGGTTGGCATGTGCACATGTTCTGTGTCAATGCATTGTTTTGTGTCTGTTAGGCGTTGTTGTTGTGCATGGTTTAAGCGTACGTGCTGGCATACAGATTCCGGGCACTTCATTGGGCTACCAGCATTGTACATTTCTACAGCACATTCAACCATCATGTAGCCAGCCTAGATGACGGAGGTGGGGTGTTCGCCACCGTAATGCACATATGTCGCGACACGGGGTGACTGGCACATTGTCAGGACTGGGTTTTGACTGCTGTGGATATGCATGCCAATTGTTGACGCTCGCGGCTGCACCAGACCGTTGTCTTCTGGATATGGCGGCTACGCACACCACCATTCACGCAGCAGCATACGTCCCGACAATGGACATTCCTGCATGAACACTGTATGCGGTATGTCTGTATGACCACTGCATATATCACTGTTAGCCACCAGCATGGCTGCCTACAACAGCGGTGTGTATCCTGTGCAGAGCGGGTTACACCAGTCACAACACCTGTCAGATGGCCACATGGTGGGTGGCAGTGCAGTTCCGCCCGTAATGTAACGGTATCCATCGTTGCCGGTATGTTGCAGACGTGAGCGGCTGTTAACGCGCTGATCGACATATGCACGCATGACACATCACCTGGTACTGTGTCTGCCCTTGCCACCTGCTGTGACCGCCCTGTGATGACATTGTCGGCCCATGGACTGGGACATGTGATGGCTCAATGGTGAATTAACCCTCAGGTGTGTGTCTAGCCAGGTGTCAGTAGCCCAGTGGTCTGCCGCGGGGTGAGTGTACGGTGGCTACTCTGTCACTGGGACTGTTGACTATGGTCATACTGTAGTTATGCAGGCATGTGGTGTTTACAGCCGAGGTCTGATGGTGGGTGTTCAGCCACCACACTAACGTGGCACACACATGACCTGAGACATCTGCCTGGTTGTGGCCCGTAGCATCTTCATGCTTATGCCTGTGCGAAAGCGGTGTCTGTCTGGCCTCGACGGGAGCTGTCACAGGTAGGCACGGCATCTGCAGTGTGTGACAATGCTGCCGCACTCGCTGTGCTGTACTGGCACTGCACACGCAGTACAGCAACACACATGTCATTTTATCTGCAGTGCCTGGGACCTGCCTCCCATACTCGCGGCTACCACCAGTCAGATTATTTTGCAGCTCATACCTCCCAGGCACATACCTGGACTGCAACACACCGTTGGTGGTTTCCCTCCTGATGATTTACACACATACTGTATATTCCCAAGACACATTGCATCATAGGTAATCATGGTCAGATGCCCATGTTCGTGACCTTCTACGCCTTTTGTGTGTGACAGCGACAGTGAATACACTGCTTTGCAGTGCAGTGCGTGTTGGCATATTTATACACATTACACCTAGGACAGTTACTACTGCTGTGTGACAGCAACCCTTCCTTCCCTAGTATGGACTCCCATGTGTGCCCCACATGCTTGGCCATGCAGGTACACATAGCTGGGTGACACATTACCACGACACATATACATACCTGCACTACCCTCGGCGTGCACCAAACCTCCATGTGTGTCTGTGTGCTAGGCCTACCACATCCCTCATTGCTGAACATCCGCCAGCTTCTGCGTCCCTGCTGGCCACACCCCTAAACGCACACAACCATAGCAGCATGCATGGTACACGCCCTTTCTACGGCGGGTATGCAAAGGCATCCACTGACAGAGGTAGTTGATGGCATGGCACGTGCGATGGACGATTCGTGCCTATGCCAGCACTGATCACGGTACGCTTCTACCACATCTACACACTGGTAGGGACCATGCTATTCCACACAGAGACATGGTGGTACTGGCGCTTTTCACAGATGCCACAGTGTTCCTGTTCCATGCACCGCGTGCTGTAGCGACATATTGCAGGCTGTTTGCCCGCGATGATTATGTTCACCTGTGTGTGGTGTCACTTGACAGTCATGGGTGTCGCCCTCATGAATTTGCATGACGCCCTCTGGCTAGCCTACCTGCTGCCATGACTGCCAGACATTTGCGGTGTGGGCCCTCACGCGGTATGGTGGTATGTCTCTGCTGTTTGACTACATCCACAATGCAGCACACACAGGCATTGCCAACACACAGATGTTGCTGGCATACGTGGCTGCTGGCGGACACCTACCAGCAATACACACTCTCACTCACTACAGGGTTCCAATCCTTGTCTGGACATTGTATTAACCTGGACACATACATAGTACTGCCATGCACATATTATGTCCGGAATTTGGTCCCAATGTCACCTCAATCGCCCGTGGTTGGTGGCATCCCGCCAGCCTGGCTGTTACATGTGTCTGCAGCAGCACACTGCATTGTTGCTAAACCCATTCATGTCGTTGTGTACTGACCACCACACTACCACATCTATCACACTACACATGGGTGGTACTGCATTGCACACGTGGGCGCATTTGAACACCCATGACTGGGCCATTCGATGCGCTGGGCCGCATCTTGACATACATGCTTCACACACTCATTGTTACCATACCTTTACTGCTTTTTACTTGTTGGGCTTATGTGCATACAGCACACCCATCCCATCTTTAGCCACCTGTCATACTATTGCATGGGTGGTTGGGGTGGTACAGAGGGTATCACATCAGTGATCCGCTCTTGCCACACTTCAGCCATTCCACTTTATGCTGGCGCAATGTACTTACACGCCGGCGCCCACGCCCATTACCTATGTCTCGGGATGTTACGCCATGTGCCTCTGTACAGGTCACACGGTGGTGCAGGCATATCATACTGCTACCGGCAAGTCAGGACATGTTTGTTATTTTTTTTTTTTTTTATTTTTACACATTTGTTGACCGGGCCGTCCAACTGGATCATTGTCCATTTTTTGGTGGGCCGGGAGAAAAACTCTTACAGATTAAAGCATGTTTGCCGTACATGTAAAAAAAACACTTGTGATATGGGCAGGAGGCAATAATAAGAAATTAGTTCAGGTCAGGTGATGCTATTCCAATAACAAATAGATAATACTAACTATGTAATACAAATTATGTAATTAAAAATGTGACATTGCAGTCCTCAGACATGTGGCCCTCATGCTCAATGTTTGCATACGTATTACTACTGCTGTCACACAGCGGTATTGTCCATGCCTACATATGCCACATCTACATGTACCTGGCAGCATTCCTGCATTCATCCTACTCCTTCAACCATACAGGCGATTATTAAATTGTTGGCAGATATCATGTAGATATCATTGCATCGGCCCACATCACGCGGTACATACATCACCTTTGCATACTTGCAGCGGTCATGCGGTGTGTATCACATAGATACTCTCTTGCGGAAGCGCCTCACGTTGTATGGTTGATGTACACACATGCCCCTGTGGTGCTGTGGTTGCCATATTCCCACCATGGAGTGGGTACATGTGCGGGACCGCATTTCTGGACGTATGTCTGGCTGATACCTTGGGTGCGCATACCTGCTGCCATACACACATGCCTGCGGGCAGTGGTACAATAACACATGTGTGGTGTACCTTGCACAATGGATACCAGCGTTACATGTCTCAGTATAGTCATGCTGGCGTTCTCTCTGCAGCTCAGACGGTTTACATATGCGGTGACGGTCATGCCAACACATCTGTGCTCACCTGCGCCACCCACTAACACGGGGTGTAATCTACTCTGCGCGGGCCATGTTCTCCGCGAGTACTGATGCGCCAGTGCTCCTACGCCTGGCATTTGCAGTGGGCGGGTGGGAGGAGCGATCCTGCGCTCAATGCACACATGCCACATTATGCTGCCGGGCATCTGTGTGACGTCCACAGACTGGACACACACCGTGCTGTGGGACGGTCCTGTGCATCCACAGGGGCACACTGTGTGTCTGCTAGTCGTGTGATAGCTCGCGCGCTGGTGAGGGTGACACGAACCCGCCGGTACCACCACAGTGCCAGAATGGCACTGTATGAACGCGGTTGTATCCATCACTGCCGTTCAGTAGACACTACCATGAAGTGTCACTGTATACGTGCATGTATTTACTGCAACCTGCTGGACATCATTGTGGCACACCTCACGGAGCGTTTGGACATGGTTACTTGCTGTTCCTCCATTGCCGGTGCCTGTTCACTACATTGTCCCATATGTGCAGGCCATACGCCGCTGTTTATGCCATAACATTAGGCCATCCACCCTTTCCATCATGCATGCTTTATGCCTGTGATACTGTCTATGATTTCTGAACATATCCATCATGACGGCTTTGCATTACGCCAGTGGGCGCTTCCGTCACCCCTACCGTGGGATACGTGCTGCGTCGTGCGCACATTCCGTATGACGCTCATTGGTAGCAGCACTTCCAGCCGCGTACGGTAACAGCGGGCACTATACATACATGTCTATCCCCTGCTGTGGCACTTCATTGTAATTATCCACTGCCAGCATCAGCGTGGGTGGTGGCATTGTTCTGTGTTTGAAATCCTACGCAGCAGACCGCAAATTTGGGGTTACCACACCGCCCACTTTGCAAGGGACAGTCCTCTTTGGGCAGTTATTGATGCCTGACAAAACATACAAATATTAATCCTGAGATTGTGGTGCTAGTCATGTCCCATTTTTTCATCTTAACAGTTGCATAACATAGTTATTTATGTTTGCATGGAGTTCTAAATGTTGCAGACACACAATAAGCAACTGCTAAGACTACGATTTTATTTGGGCAAAAGGTAAGTTCTACCCTTTGTGCTGACCAACGGGTATGTGTCCACCTGTGTAACATCTGATTGTTGTCCGACAATGTCCCACTTTGGCCATTTGAAAAGGTGGCCAAGCTAACCTGGGGTTATCAAGAACATGCGCATATTGTCCACTGCTGTGCACGTTGTCCACAGTCGTTGGTATGCTGCGCAGCGACGGCATTACATAACCAACTTTCACACTCTCTGCCTGATGGACGGTATCTTTACCTACACACCACGTTCACGCACTGTACAGATTAAGTCATCGTGTCATGCGTTACCACAACAAATTACATCTTTCCTGGAATTTGACATACCTTTCCGACCTTTGGTTCTGTGTTGTTCGTGCGGCACCTCCGTTTGTATTACGCTGTTTGTTGGGGTATGAACATACGGTTTTGAATATCCGGTCTTCCTTATATTGGGCGTCGTCACCTGAGAGCGCGTATGGCGGTTCATCGCCAATAGCTGTGCTCCTCGGTGTGTGCCTCGCATATCGTTGATCCCCCTCCATTAAATGCGTTATGGCGTCGGCGCAGATGGTTCATTCCTCATTAGCGGCGTTGGTTATTTGCAATACCTTCGTGAGAGATGGTATGTATTGTATCATGTTTGTGTGACTGCATAAAGCTGTGTGTGGTGTCGGGTACATTTCGCTGTGTTAACCGTCGTTGTATGTTGCGTGCTGCTGGTATTCCGCAGCGTATGGGTCTCCGATGTCCTGGCGGCGTCTGTCGGTACGTTATGCATTCAGATATTAGCACTTGCCAGCTGTTATATTTCACCCGCAGCGGATGCAAGGTGCATCGCTGCTGCTGAAATGTTTCCACGCGGCTTGTTGGCCGGGTATGCGCTGTCATTGACTGCCTGTGTTTTGTACTACGGTTTGGCTTCTGTTATCCCTTTATTGGTATTCTCCATACGTTGGGGTATATCTGCGGATGTGGTGGCAGAGTGCAGGTGTGGAGTCGCACGTTTGCCATTACAGAACCATAGCGTGTGTGTGCTCCTACTTTGGGGGAGCTGCAGGTTACCTGTCTGTTGTTCTGGGAATGTTTGTTTTGTTGATGTCGTGTGGTGTCGGGTATCGCCTGCATGTGTGCTTCCTGCACGTATTCCTCCTTCACATCGGTTATATATCTGCGGATGTTCGTCCGGCCTACATCCATTGGCATTTTGTCACTGATAGTTACGGTGATTGTGGTCCATACTTGGGACGGCCTGTATGCTACCGGTAGCCTCCTATTCGGTGCGCTTGCTTACTTACGGGGGAACACACAGCGGGATTTACGGACCGTGTGTCCGGGTTAGCACATTTGATTTTCGCCGTACATGCCTGATGCTGTGTAACTGCCAACGTCGTGTTGAGTCTACCTTATGGCGCCATACATACGGTCATGGTTTGTACATGCGCCTTTGCATCTCCTGTTGGCTATGTCCCTGTGTGACACTCTGGGACATTTCCCCTTTGCACCGTTTTTCGTCCCCACGTGCATAGCCACTGAGGAGATGTCAGTACTACTTTGTGGGTACTGCTGTACATACGCCTATGGTTCCTGTACTGTATGCCTCCGTTATTACATCCCCGTGACATGTCATTTACATACACATTTTACAGTGGCACACACAACACGAACACACGACAACCTCACCTCACACATACACATATTGCCCCCATGGCTCTCAACCTTCTATTTCCAAAATGAGGAACACACACATTAGTAATGTGGGACTAATGGGCAGAATGTGGAACACATAGTAATGGCATAGTAACAACTTCAGCTAAGTAGGTCATAGGATGATTAATATGCTGATTTACTTACAGTGAAGAACCTTTAATGAATTACTATGATATTTCTATTTACCAGGATGTCATTTAAATACATTCCTACAATGGATGTTTGACAGACATTTTCAATGTGGAACTTTGTGGAACTGAGGACATGAACTGTTTTAGAGGTTCCCTTTCATTCACTGGTATGTTGCCGCTCCACGGTTGCACAATACCTACGTGGCGCCGGGCTTATCGCACTCATATCTGGTACACACATATCCGACTGTACCGTGGACTGTGATCATCCGACGGGATATGTTGATGCAGGTTGACATTTCCATGGCTGGCGTTTTGCTCTGCCCACCCTCCGGATGATCGGGTTGTCGGTCACTATGTTTTATGTGGAAATTTGCTCTTATCTGTGAACTTGCATCCCTGGGTTCCATATTACCCTGTTGTACT
>NC_056732.1:986265545-986309581 GCF_019279795.1 Protopterus annectens | reverse complement strand
ACCAGTATCATTGTGGGCAAAAAACCCTTTTTTGGGACCAGAACAAACTCTTTAGCAGTAGAGTAATACAACCATACCTGTAAAAAAAAATCACAGCTGAACATCAAAGTTCTGCAAAAGCTGAGGTCACTCAAGAGCAGTACAAGAAAGTCCAAAAATGATCATTTTATATATTTATTTATTTAACATTTATTAACCGGGAAAGTCCAACTTGGAATGAAGCCAATTTTCAGTGGAGGCCCGGGGAGAAAGGCTCCAGATTATTATTCAGATTTCTCTGCCATATTTTAGAAATGTAATCCAAATAATCAACTAAGTCCATCCAATAAATAAATCTTCCTTTCCGTAGCCAATTACTACTGATCTTCACCACTTCTCTACATGATTTACCAATTACCACCCACCAAATATGTATCATGGACTAAACCAAGGCATTGTACAAACTGGGGAGGTGTCCACCAAATAGGTATCATGCCCCCGGATTCATGAAGCTCGGCGCAAGGCCGGTATAAGGCTTGCGCCGGCCGTGCAGCGTACAAATGGCGTAGCAGCACCACATGCATAGTAATGAGTGTGCGCTGCAACCACAACCACGTGCATAGGGCACGCAAGTGAGTCCAGGGAGCCCCAACCAGGTTGCGCTCAGAGGCGTGGCCAAGTCGGCAGGCGATGAGCAACCTAAAGTGCTGACTCTTACAGGCCGCCTGCAATAGTAACCGCACCTACCAGTGTCCGTGGATAATGAAACGTATGCAAAGTATGCTACATAGTACCCGTCCACACAAAATGGAGAACCAAAACATAAATGCACGACATACAAAATGTTCCCGTTCATGGAACACATGATACTTAGAATACTGTGTCTGTTACGTATTGCACTGTCAGCAGTCATACCCAGTGGAGGTGTACTGCATCATGTCAGCGCCAAGAATACATGACCAGCCCCATGGGCATGGTCACCAGCAGTCCCACAGTGGTAGTGATAGTACACAGCCGGGCAGTCGTGGCCATATAACAACCATAAAGAAACTAGATATCCCAAACACACACAAACATATGTATAGTAAAATGTGCTATACACAGCAACGTAACTGACACATACACATAGGATGGCATATGCCGAATCGGAATATGCAGAAGCAGAACCCATGCATGCAAATGTAATACACAACAACCCCTTCATAGCATGTAACCCGCACCCATGTCCGAATGTCCACCTAATCCAGCTAGCAGCCATGCGCAGCTGCACACCTACACAGAGCGGGTATACCCCATATGTAGTAGGAAGTATTGTCCTAGGCAGTGACAGGCTTGCAAATATGTACCCCACATATGTCAACATCCCATCCCAGGTACTGAAATCCAAATGGCTGCATGTGAATGTGTCGGCAGAATGTGTACATCCTGCATGTGGTTACTGACCTGTCGAAACCCCATAGGTGTTCACACGCCATGGTGTCCATAACTGTACACATCCGGAAAAAGCAGTATGTGTAGCCACAGTACTGATGAGTAGCTATGCAGACATGCCAAACATAATACACAGGGTGGAACAGCTGTCCACCAAGCAGGCCACCCCAGCAGGGTTGCCACATGTACAGATTGTCAAGGTGGGACATCACTCGTAGATATGTGTGGATTTGCATGGTAAAACACCCACGGCCAATGCAAAGGATAGAATAACACGTATATGCCAGAATTAAAGGTTATTGCATAGCATGTGAATAGCTTAAGCTATCCAATATAATAGTCATGTGTACCAGATACAAAATGCCTGTAACATGCAAGTAGTAATGAAGGTAAGAAATACACTCCTGTGTGAATATCACAGGACATATGGCACGTGTCCAGTGTTGACGCAGGACACAATTGTCCATAATGGGGCCTCCCCCGCAAAGAGGAACAAGTGCTAACCCTACCCCCCACTGAAGTATCGGCAGTATAAATACAACCCAATGACACACCAACACCACCGTCCAACCCATGACAGCAACAAAAGCTGGACAAAGACGCGTGCACAAATAGGGACACATGTAAACAGTGCTCTCACAAGCCTTTACAGGCCACCGAATAATAGTATGTACATACGCATGAAATGCTGCGACGGATGTATGGTAGTCCCCAGTATCACAGAGGTACGTACACATATACACTGTAACCAACCATCACATATGTTCACTGTAACACAGCATACCTGCAGGTAATACATAGTTCAGTCATGTGCTACATAACTATCCACGTATGAATGACTACAGGGAATAGACAATTGTGAATGGGAACAATGCACAACATGGAATATGTATGATAACCAGCACCACCCACATCATTGTATGCCAACAGCTCCACCCACATCATTGTATGCCAACAGCATAAGCTATTGTCGGTTGTCCAAACACCCGTGTCTGTAAACACAGATTGAATATTATAGCACACCCATGCCTGGTGTGGGTACGCTGGATATACCCAATGTGTCACCCTCGGGACCAAACAAAGACAACCGTGGGTAAATACAGCATCACCTACACCCAGAAGTGGGTTATTGCTATCATACCATGACAGCATGTATGAACATAAACTATTAATTCCCTTACATAATGGCATAGTATAATGCCTGTCTGCTGCCCTTCCGCAGATGTCTGGCATCCGCAGCAGTGCTGATGTACTGCGCGCCCTCGCAGTACATCACAGTTGTATAAAGCAGGAGAAAGCAAGATCTCGCTTAGTTGTAGTGTTGCGCTATGTTACATGGGTTTAACATAGCGAGACAGCTTTAAAATAAGCAATGGAGATGTCCGTTGCTAATTTTAAAACTGTCTCACTATGTTAAACCCAGTTAACACAGCAAAACACCACAAAAAAGAAACAGAGAGCTTGATTTCCCCGTTGCTTTCTTTTAAAACCTGTCTCGCAATGTTACATGTGTTTAGCATAGCGAGACAGCTTTAAAGTAAGCAACGGACATCTCCGTTGCTTATTTAAAGCTGTCTTGCTATGTTAAACCAACCTAACATAGCGAGACAGGTTTTAAATACCGAGTTATAGTAATGGAAAAAGGTCTGGGCGACCGGACCGTCTTCCATTAGTATAACTCGATTTACAATGGGCACGCTGGCCAATCAGCGTGCACGGTATGGAATAATGGGGGGTCATGGTATAATAAACATGGACAAACCACGCCCATGTGCCTCGTCTGACATTTGTACATGGTCAGGGCAGTGCTGTACACTAGGCGGACAAGACCAATCCCAGAGCACCACAGGAACACCCTGACAATTAAAGACCTGTATGCGTTGGGACTATAAGCCTTTGTGTTCTGAATATCCCTGCAGTTACGCCATATGCATCCTGGGTCAAGAGCATTAGGGAATAAGGAATGTGTAACATGTAGTACCACACTTTTCCCAGCAGGAGAATGGATGCCTGTGACGTAAGTGAGTACGGGGGGTTATGTTAATGTAGCTATGTACCATGGGTATGCATATAAATGAGACAGAACACCAAACATGTAGTGGTCACAGCAACCGGCCAACGTGAATGCAGTCCCGTTTGAATTACGAGTATAGAACATATAAATGTGAATGTGTAACTAATGCGTCTGTGCCACAAAGACAGTTACATATGTAAAGGTGACAGTGTGTTTCGCATACGTCCATTAACCGGATCAGAGATATGTCACTGGTACTGTCACAACTAATACAGGCCACATAAGCACAAAGACACAGTAAACATATGTAACCCAGAATACGGATATGCATGTGCGCCTGCGCGTAACCCACAATAAGGAAATGCAAGTGCGCCTGTGCGTGTGTGATCCGCTCACAGCAGAGTAAATTAATGCTGTTTCCCCTACGTTAGTCATACATGTCTCAAAACTGTCAGCCCCTGAAAGTATGGAACTGGACAATGCCATGCAAAGTACTGGTACAAATAGTGAGAAACACAAGATATGTGCTAAAACAAACATAGAAAGTGGATAGCATAACGGGTGTGTTAGTAGCAGGGATTGATGAAGGGTATGCATCCGTAACCTGAACTACTTGTCAGAAGGTGCCACCGTAAGTCTCAAATGAAATGCCAGCAAATTGCCAGATAGACACCGGTCAATGTAAAACACACCTAAGATAAAAGGTCAACCATCCGTACACTCTGCCAGTAGCTGTACAGTGGGAAGGTATGGTATGGGTATAGATGTGTGTACACAGGTAATCCACGGACATTAACAAAGCAAGGTATGAAACGAGGAGTTTAAATGTATATATGTACACACAGCAGACCTATTTCCCGTATATATGACACATGGATATAAATATGCCAAGTAATAGCTAATATGGGTAGTCAAACAGACATCCACGAATGGGGAATATACAGCAGCAGTCAAAATCATTGGCCAGAAAGTGACAGTCCAGAAAGTTCTACACTTTAAACATGCATATTGGTGTCCATTGTAGGACTCCAAAAAGTTATCCATTCGCAGTACCTGCAACGATTGACGCAAAGGAAGTGACAGCCGCATATACGAATCAGCTGTATATGCACTAAAAGCAGGTGCAAGGGTGATGACACATGTGACCATGAAATGCAGGACGTATGCACAGATATCCCTAGAGTGGGGAGTGCATAAAAGTGCATCCACATCGCAGTACCGCACACATTAACCATGTGTAATGTGTACCGTATAGGGTTGCAGGCATGGGAACCTGGGTATGCAGAAATGGGCTTAGGTGTTGTTTGGCAGAGATTTCGTAGGCCCGCCCCGTGGGAGGGACGTGGGTAAAGCACATGCCGTTATTCTCAATAATGGTGCAAAGCATCCACTGGATAGTGCGGAAAGCAAGTTGGAAATATGTACAGCCCTATATCAGTGTCCTGTAGGCGATTCCCATGGATGGACATGCGTATGACCAAGATGGTACCCATAACTGGAAAACTGTCAGAATAACACAGCTGCAGTAAGGCATAGTACAGGAAATACAGATAGGGACTACATTATAAATACCCCATACAAACTCAGACTGTTGTGCGAATACTGGCGTAGCCATGAATACGGATGTTATGAGTGTCACTAATCATGCAATGGAAATAGCGGTCACTATCACCTACCGCACAGTCCGTAATGCCTAGACAGCAATCAGCTAGAAAGGCACATCACTATGTGAAATGTAACAAGGGCAAAGGCCAAACGTCAGAGCATGTACACATAATGACAACAGGTCAAGGGTATGAAGGAGCTAACCTGTCTGAAATACATGTACTGAACTGGTGATATTAGGCGGACAGGTGAGAAGAAAGACAGCAGGACAAATGGGCAAACATGTATAAGTCATACCCCGGAAAATGTGAATGACAACGTATGCCCTGCGAAGGTCAATGTAGAAGGTAATTAGACACAAAGGTAAAGTGTCCCCCAGGGTGTCATGAAGTGTCAACATAACAATTACCAGACCCCCATAGCCATACGTGAGCCCCGCCACTGACGGAAAGCGCAAATACAACGCACACATATGGTACATGAAAGAACAATTAGTGTGGATAAGCAGATGTAGACCTGTGTGAGGAATACAGCTGTCTGTGTGGGTGTGTCATGCAAATACAAAGTAATGCAATGTGGGCTGTCATGCCACCATACACTGTGTGTGTATTGTAGTCAGACAGTAGGTATGTTGTATCAGACACATACTCTGCAACTGTACAGATGTACGCAGACTGTGTAGAGGTATGCCTCATATGTCTGCTGTGTTCCACGTAACAGTAACAGTCCGGCACCCTCATGATAACTGATGACAGGAAACAACGGCAAACATGTGATGAAGACACCAAATCAGACAGAAATGCCATACTCATGCATAACATATCACTGTGCTCACTAGCAATGTTTCTAAGAGCAACATGTCATTACTGGTCCTGAGTGTCCCACTATCACATAAGGCCTTGTCCAGATATACGCTCCGTGAGGTGGAGTGTTATGAACAGAAACAGATACATGTGTGTGGAAACATTATTATCCACTGCAAGATGATGAAATGTGCTGCAGTAGGAACTGCAGTACTGTCCGCAGGTATGTGCTGAAATGCAAATTAAACAGCAGTCTGCATGAATTACCTATATTGGCGACACCTGCACAGATGATTATAGTGGGACATACACACGACCATGCACACAGCTCAGATAGACATACACACATCATAAACAGGCAATGATACACAAAGTCTATGGCGGTACGCAGTACAGTGACAGTACAGCAAGGATAGCTGTCTGCCAAGATATACAGCGGATGTCTGTAAGGGCGTGTAACACCTCCCGGAACACGGACGTTGCATGGACAATGTTCGGATTTGCATCGTACCACATTGCTATGTGTAAGCTGTGCAAATATGCGATACATAGGACAGACAGCTGTCCATGCAAGAGCAGTGCTATGGGCATAAAATATGTATATATACATACATCGAGAGAGATACAGACAGACACATGTGGCAAGGCCGGTAGTAGAACCTACACATCACTACCCTATCACACCACAGCATGACGCACATAGAGAACATGCTACGGAGGTCGCTAACCACAGCAGACACACAGGCAGTCCACTAGGTGCATCTCAACATCCGCAAACACAGAGATGTCAGCAGGATATATGTGTGTTGCGAAGCGCCTAAAACCATAACCTACGAACCCATGTGGCTGGGAGCATAGACACACACACACATCTGGCAGGTATGGGAAATGACCTTACACCTACCTACCCTATCACACGACAGTATGACACAATTACAGAATGCGCTACTCAGATTACTGAACACAGCACTGTCAGAGGCATACGTCTAAGTGGGTGACATCATCCGCAAAGGAATAGACGCTGATAGCAAATGTATGTGTTGTGAAGCATCTAAAAGCATCACTGTCTCCAGAGGCAGCTGGAAACACACACACACACACACACACACATGCACTTGGAAGGGCTGGGAGTTGAATCTACACCTACCTACATGAACACACTACAGCATGATGCATTTACAGAATGCGCTACCAGGATTACTGAGCACAGCACTGTCAGAGGCATACTTCTAGGTGGGCGACATCATCCACAAAGGAATAGACGCTGATAGCAAATGTATGTGTTGTGAGGCGTCTAAAAGCATCACTGTCTCCAGAGGGAGCTGGAAACACACACACACACACACACACACACACACACACTTGGAAGGGCCAGGAGTTGAACTTACACCTACCTACATGAACACACTACAGCATGATGCATTTACAGAACGCGCTACTGAGATTACTGAGCATAGCACTGTCAGAGGCATACTTCTAGGTGGGTGACATCATCCGCAAAGGAATAGACACCGATAGCAAATGTATGTGTTGTGAGGTATCTAAAAGCATCACTGTCTCCAGAGGCAGCTGGAAACACACACACACACACGCACTTGGAAGGGGCGGGAGTTGAACCTACACCTACCTACATGAACACACTACAGCATGATGCATTTACAGAACGCGCTACCGGGATTACTGAGCACAGCACTGTCAGAGGCATACTTCTAGGTGGGTGACATCATCCGCAAAGGAATAGACGCTGATAGCAAATGTATGTGTTGTGAGGCATCTAAAAGCATCACTGTCTCCAGAGGCAGCTGGAAACACACACACACACACACACACACACACACGCACTTGGAAGGGCCGGGAGTAATCTACACCTACCTACATGAACACACTACAGCATGATGCATTTACAGAACGCGCTACCGAGATTACTGAGCACAACACTGTCAGAGGCATACTTCTAGGTGGGTGACATCATCCGCAAAGGAATAGACGCCGATAGCAAATGTATGTGTTGTGAGGCGTGTCACTGGAGGCAGCTGGAAACACACACACACACACACACACACACACACACACACACACACACACACACACACACACACACACACACACACACACATGAAAGGGCTGGGAGTTGAACCTACACCTACCTACATGAACACACTACAGCATGATGCATTTACAGAACACGCTACCGAGATTACTGAGCACAGTACTGTCAGAGGCATACTTCTAGGTGGGTGACATCATCTGCAAAGGAATAGACGCCGATAGCAAATGTATGTGTTGTGAGACGTCTAAAAGCATCATTGTCTCCGGAGGCAGCTGGAAACACACACACACACACACATGGAAGGGCCGGGAGTTGAACCTACACCTACCTACATGAACACACTACAGCATGATGCATTTACAGAATGCGCTACCAAGATTACTGAGCACAGCACTGTCAGAGGCATACTCCTAGGTGGGTGATATCATCCGCAAAGGCAAGGATGCCGATAGGGAATGAATACAGAGCGAGCAGTCACATAGCATGTTACTATCCCAAGGTGGACGTACAGCAACACGGCAGTGCTGCACTCGAGAATAATAACTATCTACGGAGCACTACATCACGAAATGGATACGGGCTGCACCACAGACAGTACACCCTTTGAGAGAGCAACCAGTATGTTTGATGTAGGCATCCATTGTGGCATAGCAACTACATATAATTCGCCTGGATGGCCACCATGGCTATGCAGGATGTCAATGGCCATGGCTACACGCCTAGTATCAGACGTCAGTGCCAAATGTACTGTGTGTCCATGACTGGCGTACTGGGCATGCTCACACACTTAGCCTTTGCAAAGTGCAAACATGCATACACATGGAGTGTAATCATGAAAGGGCAGAGTGTGGAACGTACTGTGTCCACCCACACAACAGCAAACCGGGCATGCTCACACACTTAGCATTTGCTAAGGGGAAACATACATGCACACGGGGTATAATCACAGAAGGGCGCAGTGTGCAATGTACTGTGCGTCCATCTACACAACTGCTTACTGGGCATGCTCACACACTTAGCATTTGCTACGCGCCATGCAGCATGCAGACGGAGTGTACACACAGAAGGCATACACATGGAGTGTAATCATGGAAGGGCAGAGTGTGGAATGTACTGTGTGTCCACCTACACAACAGCAAACTGGGCATGCTCACACACTTAGCAGTTGCAAAGGGGAAACATGCATGCACATGGGGTATAATCACAGAAGGGCCGTCCAGCATGCAGATGGAGTGTACACACAGACAGCATACACATGGAGTGTAATCATGGAAGGGCAGAGTGTGGAATGTACTGTGTGTCCACCCACACAACAGCAAACTGGGCATTCTCACACACTTAGCAGTTGCAAAGGGGAAACATGCATGCACACGGGGTATACTCACAGAAGGGCCATCCAGCACCGTCCAGCATGCAGACGGAGTGTACACACAGAAGGCATACACAAGGAGTGTAATAATGGAGGGGCAGAGTGTGGAATGTACTGTGTGTCCACCTACACAACAGCAAACTGGGCATGCTCACACACTTAGCAGTTGCAAAGGGGAAACATGCATGCACATGGGGTATAATCAAAGAAGGGCTGTTCAGCATGCAGACGGAGTGTACACACAGAAGGCATACACATGGAGTGTAATCATGGAAGGGCAGAGTGTGGAATGTACTGTGTGTCCACCTACACAACAGCAAACTGGGCATGCTCACACACTTAGCAGTTGCAAAGGGGAAACATGCATGCACATGGGGTATAATCACAGAAGGGCCGTCCAGCATGCAGACGGAGTGTACACACAGAAGGCATACACATGGAGTGTAATCATGGAAGGGCTGAGTGTGGAATGTACTGTGTGTCCACCTACACAACAGCAAACTGGGCATGCTCACACACTTAGCAGTTGCAAAGGGGAAACATGCATGCACACGGGGTATAATCACAGAAGGGCGCAGTGTGCAATGTACAGTGTGTCCATCTACACAACTGCTTACTGGGCATGCTCACACACTTAGCATTTGCTACGCGCCATCCAGCATGCAGACGGAGTGTACACACAGCAGGTCACAGTAAGGTAAACCTGTCCACACGCACAGGGTGGTCACACATGCAGTTACTCGTACACACACAGATGACATCACAGGTGTCATGGGTGCAGGTCAAACATGTACACACTGCAGTGAACACCTTAGCTGTCATGCCAGCACCATGTAATCGGTGCAGCAGTAAGCCTCACAGTCCAACAGCATGTGACATATATCCACAGGTCTGTATAGCAGTGTACACCAGTTGTGCAGAGTACACATGTACTAACACTGATCCAAAATGTGTGATGTAGTCCACCCATATCAGTATATATGGACAGGTCGACTCCACACATACCACGGCCCTGATACAGCTGTGACACATGACTGCTGCTGTACCACAATGAACAAACAACTGGATATGTCATACATGTGATTGTCTGGATGTGTGCATGGACTGCACACATGACACATACAAAGCCTGTGATGTACCACATGCGTACGCAGTGCTACACACACGAATGGAAGGTGGACCCATGTCTGTGGAATGCTCCCACTACAGGGTGTAGCAGTGTTGACTGGGACACATACCCTTGTATTGTTCGCCTGTGACAGCTGTGATACCATACCACAGTCCATGTTGTATGTATGTCAACACACATGTCAAAAGGTAGCAATGCATACACACATGGCAACAGGAGACACATGTGTGCAGGTGGTGGCTCACAGTTGTGTCACACACTATCCTACCCTGCCATGTGCATACAGTATGCTATGTCGCTGTTACATGACAGTGCTGACATAATGCATACCCAGCGGTCAGGTGTTATCGACTGTATGTCACATGGCAACTGTAACACCTACCACCCCCCAAGTGCATATATCAGCACATCTGCCGGATACAGTGTTGGTACACATAATGCACTACATACCGCTGCATGCCTGCACACGTATCATATGGCGGGTGTAGTATTCCAGCACTGACATGTGTGCATGACTGTATGCCCATGTATGCTACATATCTTGGGGAATATGTCCCACGTGCTACACATCCCTGTACACCATAGTAGAGATCTGTACATACCTCAGTGTGGGGAGCATGCATTTGGATGGTGCAGTACATGCAACATGTTGTCTCTCTGTGTACACATGTGTGGTCACCACAATGTGTGTGTGTCTACATGTTTGTATGTCTGCTGCTTGGTGTGAGGGTGTATGCTAATATACTGTTGTGAACAAACACGTACCACACATGGTGACTATCTCGTAATGGTGCTGCATTGCACAACCCTGTCGATGCCATAGGTGTGAGCCATACTGTCTACCTGTGCAAGTCCACTCCCTGTGACATGGCGTGTGGGTGCATAGTATTGTGCGTGTGCCCTCCACACAGGCAGGTGTCCCCATCTGCACACTATGGGGTGTGCGTCATAGTGGTGTACACCCCGCGATTGAGACCATGTTCCTGTACTGTTAGAGGGTCCTACTGCTGCACAGCGTGCCCCACAGCTGACAGGTGACACCTGAAGTCAGTGGCCATCACGCTGTGTATGACACCTGTACCATACCTGTAGTGTGTCCTGCTATGTATGTGACGTCTCTGTCCACTGTAGCCTGTGGCACCGACCACATGCGTCAGGTGCAGTATATGTGCGGACATGTGTGTCATGTAGGTGTCCAGGCAGGTTGCTGGTACATGTAGTATGCTGATATTGCCAGATGTACCTGTGAGTAATCCACAGCTACATGTGGGGGACCGATAACAGTGCTCCCTGTAGGCACATGCGAGTACACCATAGGAGGGATTCAGGGTATCAGAACCAACATGGTGCTACACATGTAACTGTCACACATACCGTGAACACATCACAATGCATGCTGCACCTGCACTACATGGTATGTCTGCTGCATGTTGACAGTACACAACCCATGTCACACACGATTCTGTCAGTATTCATACACAACCACTGCAACATACACATCCCACGCTATGCATACACAGGTATCACATATGCATCTGTCAGTATTCATACACAACCACTGCAACATACACATCCCACGCCATGCATACACAGGTATCACATACGATCTGTCAGTATTCATACACAACCACTGCAACATACACATCCCACGCTATGCATACACAGGTATCACATACACCTCTCACTATCCTGTCCACCCTGTGCATCAAAATATATTTGCATAACCCTGCACCGATGGTGTGGATGACAGGGATGCGGCAGAGGCTTCATCATATGCACAGGGTGATATGTTTGCCAGGGGCATAGGCTGCACCAATGGATAACATCATGTGTGTGTGTAAGGGCCGGTGGGTTTAGTGGACATGTCTGTGCAGAATGCATGTGGATGTGGTGGAGCCCTACAGTTGTGTCTGCTGTGTGTGGGTATGTGTGTACACAGTTCAGCCATATGTGATGCCTACATGGGGTATAATTGACAGCCCCAGATTGTACAGTGCAGGTTGTACAGCTCACTGTGTCCGTCCATGGCCACGTGACCTGTGCCTGCCTGGGGTTGCATGGGCACTACCGGGTGGAGGTACAGAGTGGCTACTGTCCGATGACACATGTCCGCTGGAACCATGTCCTCGATGGGACCAGCCAGGGCCACGTCCATGTGGCCTGCTGTGTCCTGGTGTGGACAGTGCAGCACCAGGTGCACTGCTACTGCTACCGGCACTATGTGAGTGGGCATGAGAGGTGGCACGCACACATCGACCTACACTAGGTGGTGTTGCTGGCCTACGCCCACGTGTCCTACGCCTCACCCCTACCAGGTGTTCCAGCACAAACAGCTCACGCTCGCGGATTGCCATGCCTCCGTCGAGGATTCCAACCATTTCACCTAATCGCCTATCCAGTACATTAGCAATCTGCTGTTGAGCATTTGCCAATGACTGGATGTTGTCATTAAGGGTACGGATTGCAGCCCTCTGCAGCCTCTGCCCTTCTTGTTTCTACTGTTCTGCACGTGCCTGTGCCGCCATTACAGTCTGGAACATGCGTCTGGTGATACCAGCTGCTGCGCCCTGTGCTGCAGGTGCATGTCTGCCAGAGGTCCTCCTATGAGCAGCACCAGCCACATGCCTGTGTGGGACATCACCAGTCATTACACTGGCAACATGTTGTGTAGTCACACCTTCTGTAGCCACCACACATTCCTGTTCAATGCCAACAGACGCTGACTGTCCTTCCTCTATGGGCAACGGTGATGTGGTATGTGTTGGCATCAGAACCGTGTGCAGGGAAGAGGGGGACATAGGTGGGATGGTAACCAATGGCACAGATTCCGCCCCTGATAACCCTGCCTGTACCTCATGCATATGGTCATCACTGCTAGTATCTGTGGGGACACTAACATCAGATGGACCGCAGGAGGGTAACGCACCTACACCACCTGTGAATGCAAAGACATACTGTAAGGTACATTACACACAGACACACACACAGACACACACAGACACACACAGACAGACACACACACACAGACACACACAGACACACACAGATACACACAGACACACACAGACACACCATGCATGTGATATTTCAGATGACATGCAGCATTCCTGCACTACAGCACAGGGAATGCAGCTCAGACATTAATAGTGTTAGTATGCATACCACCCTGGGGTGCACACTACATCAAGCAGGTGTCATATCAGTAGGCATGCAGTACACACATTCATGGTAATTTGCATGCATCACCGTGATGCACCATGTGGCCACAAACAGGTTAACAGTACACATGGCTGACGTTACCTTGACATGTAATCCGCTGACATGTGCAGTAACATGTATACATGTTTGACACAATGGTGTCCTGACACATGCACAGCATCATAATGGGCCTCACAGTGCAGTGTTGTGTGTACAGCCTACAGATAGAATGCATGTTTAGCAAATGTGTATGTGGAGGTGTGGTTAGTGTGAGCCGTGTACATAGCTATACAGTGTGGAGTACAGGCACTGTGCCATTGCATGGCAACATGACGCATGTATGTTGCTGTGCAATGCATAACATGGACGCATTGCATTGCCATGACTGCAACACAGTCATGCTGTTCCACAGATCGTATATGGTAGACATCGGTGACACCTCCGGTGGCTGCAGACAGGCATTCTGGTTGTCCGGTGTAACACATCAAATGTACAAGTGGTCCACTATGGCTATAATTGCACTATGTGTGGACAATGTGCAACGGGATCTATCCACATCAGACGTACTGTGTGGCAGCATGCCTGAGGCTATCACCCATGGCCATGTGTGAACGGTTGTTGGACAATTGTGTGTGATGGCCATCTTGTACACATGTCTGTGGTGTCCCATGTGACATACACCCATACATGTCAGAGGTGTCACAATCCACAGGGCTATGCAGACAACAGTGTGGATGTGTGTTATGTCGGGTGTAGGTCATGTGATGGTGTGACAATATTGCGGACAGAACACCACAAGCTTGGGACATGTTGGGTGGCGTGTCACAATGTGTGCACACAATGCAGGGGCATATGTCACAATGGTGACACCTGTGTGCTGCCCAGATCACTGCTCACTGTGTGGTACTGTGTGCGTACCACAAATGTTGTTCCAATGCATATTACATATGCATCCATTGTAGAACACCTCCACCGTTGTATGCATAGCTGACCGCACATATCACATGGACAGGTACTGTGGTTTCATGCCGGTGTATACTAACGGTGTATCTATTGCACATCGGTGGCATGTGTGTGTGTCTGGTGGTGCAACCTGTATAACGTGACTGGAACAAAACCCGGGTGTGCATGTTATACCTGGCCACATGGCAAATAACTCTACACTGTAACATGCCTGATACTGACAACAGTCTCACCTGCGACGGACCCATGTCTGTGCGACACGCCAGAGGTACCTGTATAGGGGCGACACAACAGTATAAACATTATCCATGACTGTATGACAGCCACAGTTCGCACTGTGCATGTGAACACATGTACCTGTGTGATAGCATATAGTATGCACACATCTGCATACACAACGTAGCATACTGTAGTATGCAGCTTGTGTGCCCATATACCTGGCATGTGTTGTTACTTTACATGATGTATAGTGACACCTGCAACTACAGTGGATATCATACTCATATGCAGGACTGACTTACCAGGCAACTCCAGGCTCATTGGTTGGGAGACACCCAACTCCACGATGGCGGCTAGTGTTTCTGCATGCTGTTCCCTGGGTGTCCCCAGACTGGCCAGTAGCTCCTCCGTGTGTGTGAGTGGGGACTGGGTTGGTGGTCCACCACCTGTTCCACCTTGTTCTCTGGCGATTGCAGTGGCACGCTGTTTCGCATGCCATATCAGGTCCGTCCAGTGTCTGCGTACCTGCTGGTAGGTGCGGTTGTTGCCACCCACGTCATTCACCCTCCTGCGTATATCCTGCCACAGGTCATCCCGCTGCTGAGCATGCTGTGGCACATGGCTGAACAGTACGTCATAGTTGTCATGGAGCAATGGTATGATGACATCATCCTCCTGGCGGCTGAAGGCTGGGAGCCGTGAACGAGGCATTATCTGTAAGACATAATGATGGTGACAGGTCACATTCACACTGATGTACTGGCATACCGCTGAACATACATTGCTATGAAATGTACGACATCTGCACAGTAATCTCTGAGAAGCATCATGACACTGACACAGCTGATGTGTTGCTGTCACACCTGTCACACCATTATGCAGTGGATATCATATCTCTGTGTCAACTCATCACAGTGTACATACTCCATGTAGATGGTAACTTGCTGTGGACATGTGTACTTGCCTGCACCTGTGTTCTTACCAATCTGCACTTGGCCCGATGTATCCATAGCACTACTGTTCACCTGGATGCTGTGTATATGTCACATAGCATCAGACGCAGCCGTTATGGACGTCAGCAGTGACATTGCACACATACACATGGACACCTGTACATGCATGTGTTTTGCCATATACATCTACTCAGCACTGTACGGGTGTTGAACATCCTGCCACGGCTCACCTGTATTGCACATGTGATACACATGGGACAATGTCTATTCATATGCCATTTGCAGGGATGGGCAAACATAGCATGTGTGTGCACGTTGTACACACTGTCACACAGCAATTGTGACACCACAGGGTGCATCAGTGCCACATTACTGATCCAGTCAGTTGATAGTGCATGTACCATGTGGCCATTGCACCATGTATGACTGTGATGACACGTGCAGCCTTGATGGATAGGGTTGCAAGGTATGGCAGGGTATATCACATATATGGCACAGGGATGTGTCCAGCCTGTGGAATACCAGTATTAGGACGGTGGCTGTCCATTCCATATGTCATTTATATGGGTATATGGACATGTTGCATGTCCATCATCATGGTGTGGACAATGTCCTTCTGCAAGGTAGGCAGCATGCTGCATGGTGGGGGTGTGTACTGTGCATGCTGGTATCGCACATCCATGCATAAACATTACCCCTGACAGGTGCTATGTGCTGTACTATTGTTCAACACAGTGCTGTATATGCCCGCATGGTGATATCCTGTGCACATGGATGGCACCCCGACCTGACATGGGTACCTCATATGTCTACATCCAGTGCCTGCTGTCACCACCATGTCGGCGGGTGCACCGCACAGCGCCATCCCTTCCACAGTGACCATGGTGTTGGGCACAGCCTAGGTATTCATTTATGGGGACGGGGATGTTCACATAGCGGTGGAAATGCTGGTATCATCCATCAGACTGTACACTTATGACACACACCTCACACACACAGCCCATTCAGTATGTTGTTCGCAACACTGACACAGCTATACTGCTAGGTCAGGTCCATTCCCAGCCGTACATACACAGATACATAACATTTCTCTCTGTGGCATGGGCTACAATGGCGGTGGTGTTCAACACATACCATGCTCGACTGTAGCTGGCGCTGATGTTCTGTGCACATGTCAACACATTAACCCTGTTCTACTGTAGCCAGCGGTGATGTGCTGTGCACATGTCAATGCTGCACATTGTGTTGATGTCTGTCTATCAACAGACAACTGGTGGAACACGCAAAGGTATTTGTAATCAAATATACATGCCGCCCTGTACAGTTGTACTGCTAACATCTCAGGTGCTAATGTGTCATGGATATGCACACCTTACCTGGAAAGGTGATAGTTCATTGCCACCCTTACTCATCACCGCTTGTGGGTTGCTATAATCCAACACCCTATTTGTATTGTACGGTCAAGCTATGCATCTGTGCAGGACATGTGAGCATGTAATGCACTACTGATTACCTTTGCACCCATTGCACAACATGTCACACAGGTACGCTGGCAGTCATACACTTCGCAGCTTGCTCAAGGTACATCAGGTGTTGTACAGACTTAACACACATATCCTGTGGGACATGGTCGTATGTACAGGCATGTCCAACCGTCACGTGCCAGTGATACCCCTATATGACGGATATGTCGTACATGTGGCAATACAGCAACTGTCGCATGTGCTCGTGCAATGCTCCCCTACCAACGTACAGCGGTACTGCCTGTGGGAGATGTGCATCTGCATCCATGCTGTGCCCATAGCTGTCAGTTGTACATCATTGCGTGCAACGTACCTCATTTGGTGTTGTAACAGGTGCATGATCATCAAGGTTCCACATTGGAAGGGTCTGTCACACATTCATTGTTGTACACGGTTTACATGCCAGCCATGGCTTACTAGATGGGAATCATAGTAATTCATTGGGATATCATATTTACACATTAGAGCAGCGTATTTCAGCCATCATATACCCTTCCTAGTTGACACTGTTAGTCAGCCAGTAGTAGGTGTTCTACGATCTGCACATTAGTCACACAGTATGAGGGCTACTGTTACCCATTCTGGGGACAGGGTGCTGACAGCTGTGGATGGGGGTGATGCTGTCGACAACCATGACTGCACCTGACGGTCACGTCTGGATGTGTAACATCCACATTACACACCTACCATCACGTAGTACCACATCGTCTACAACAATGGACATTCCTGCAAGAACAACGTATGCAATATGTCTGTATAACCACTGTAGGCACCACTGGTGGCCCCCAGCATGGCAGCCAACATCACTAGTGTATATCCCGCAAACTCATGGGTTACAACATTCACAACACACCAGTCATGGATGACTCTGTTGTGAATCACAATGCAGTTCCACACATCATGTTACACAAGGCATCATGCACTGAGATGTTGCGGATGGGTGTACACCTCTGCAACTCAACATACGCACACATGACACATCACCTGGTACAATATATCTCTCATACATCATGTTATTGTGACTGCCCTGTGATGGCAATACACAGACTACGTGTACTGGGACATGCAATGGCTCCCCGGTGTTATAGCTCTCTGGGTGAGTGTCTAGCCATGGTGTACATTCGGCAGTGGTCTGGACACAGGAACACTGTACATTGACCTACTGTGTCACTGCAACAGTTGCCTATGCTCCTGCTGTTATTGTACAGGCATGTGGTATCTACCCGCTATGACAGTCCAGGTCAAACACAATGCTGTGGCACGCATGACCTGCAGCCATCGGCCTGGGGTGTAGAGCACACATGTACATCTTCACATGCTATACTGCCTCTCTGGCAGTTTCACATAACTGTCACCGGCAGGGCTTTAACTGGCAGGCACGGCATGGGGTCATGTGGAACAATGCTTGCATCTTCCACTGTGATGCACACATGCGAGGCACACACACTATTGCACCACTCACATATCTCTGCGGTGACTGGGACCTGCCTCCATGCTCTGCACAGAACACCTGCGACACGGATTGTACACAGACTACCTTCCAGGCACATACCTGGACCGGAACACCCACAGATGAGGGTTCACACATCACACAGTGTTTTGCACACATCCTGGATAGTTGCTTAGCACAATGCATCATTGGTGCTCCATGTGCAGATAACCGTGTTTGTGACCGCTATACACATTGTAACACACGACAGAGTCGACATTATACACCACAGGTTACATACCGTCTGTGATGTTATAGTGTACATTGGGCCTCAGACAGCTACTACTGCTGTGTGCTGACAGTAACCCACACTTCCCTGGGATAGACACCCATGTACCTACACATGCTTGAGTCATGCACTCCGCTCAGCTGGATGACACAATACACAACACATACCATACCTACACTACCCTTAGCATGAACACTACCTCCATGTGACTGGTGTGTCACACCTGGGGTTATCCCCTCTTTGGTGGGTTCCACACATATGCTACACGGCTTTGCTAGCCACACCCTGGAAACACACCCATCACAGCATACACGGAACATGTGTACTACAACAACTACTACAGACGTCTGCTGACAGCAGTTGTTAACATCATGACGCCCGAGCAGATGGACACTACACGTACATATGCTGACACATACCACTGTGCGCTTCAGTAGCATGTACACAATTGCAGGAATCATGCTATTCCATACAGAGACATGGCGGTACTGACCAGTTCACAGACGCCACTGTGGTGGTCATGTTCCATGCACATATGATGTACAACCACAAGTACAGGCTGTTGCACAGTGGTGTACATTCACATGTGTGGGGTGCATCACTTGTCAGCCATGGTGGGTCCTCAAGGTCCATCATCACATACTCCAAGGCTAGCTACCTACACATGACTGCCGCACATGGCGGTGTGGGGCCTCAGGCATTGTGGTGGTATGTCAGTATTCTTTGGCAACATCCACATCTGATGTCACATACAATAGTCAATCAAGCATTGCAGACCAAGGCAATGTTGGCAACGTGCCGGGCGATGGCGTACTTACCGACAGTACACCCTCTCACTCACTACAGGGTCGCAATCCGTACATGAACATCATAGTGTCCCTGTGGTCACATACACAGTACTGACATACACACGATATGTCCTGGGACACTGGCCCAATGTCACCTTCCAATGTCCCTGGCTGTAATGTCCCACCAACCTGTTCGGTATATGTCACCACACCAGGCCACTATATTCACTGCTAGCCTTTTGTCAGACATTGTGGACCCTGACTGCCGCACAGCGGCATTTCTCGCACTACACACGGGTGGCACTGCATTGCACAAGTGGGACTATAGTCATACACTCCTGACTGGACCATTCTGCATGGCAATGGGGCACATCATCAGGAACGTGATTCCCACACACATTGATGGCCTCCAGTCCTTTCCTAGCACCAGGGTTGGGCTTGTGAATGCCACAGCAAGGCACATACACATGCTGGGCACCTGTCATACAGTTGCTAGGGCAGTTGAGGATGGTACGGAGGCCAACACACCATACGTTGTCCTCACATTGCCTTTCAGCACCATTCCACATTCTGGTATTGACAACATACACATCCACCTGCACATCATACCCTGTGTCTCAGGATGTTATGCTATGTGGCTCATGGACAGTATGCACAGTGGTGCCAGCATACCATAGTACCTACTACATGTCAGGTACATATTGCATTACACAGTCCTCAGTCATAGGGCCACTCATGTTCACTATATGCTTACATACGGTACATGCTATCACAGAGTACTGTCCATGACTAGATTTCCCACACCTACATACCAAATGCCATTATTGCTCCACCAGCTCATACCGATACCAACCATATGGGTGTCAGTGTGACGGATACTTCATATGAGTATCATGGCATCAAGATGCATGACACACGGTGCATGCACATCACCTTTGCATAACATCATTCACCCACTGACTATCACATGGATAGTGGTCCCCTACATACATATCACATTGTACATGGTTGCAGTACACACATACACCACACACAGTCCTGTGGTTACCGTATTCCACTGTGGCATGGATATCCTTCTGCAAGGCCACACCTATCTGTACTGTGTGTGATGCTGGTACATAGGTGGGCATTGTACCTGTGAACTACACACATCTACACACAGTCAAGGGTACAATACCACATTTATGGTGTACCTTCCACAACAGCTACAGCTTTACATGGCACAACATTGACATGCCATGATGTTTACTGGGCTCAGACAGTTTACATATGCGGCTGTAATACGGACAACCCATCTGTACACATCTGCATACCACATACTCAGGGGTGTCTTCTGCTCTGACACGGACCATGTCCACCACATTATTGATGCATATACTCCTCATACATGACATCTGCGGTGGGCACTGTGAACGAAATACTCCTGGATATGTGCACACATACCACACTGCATGGGCTGTGCTTCTGTGTTACTTCCACAAACCTAACACACACCATGCTGTGGCACATAGGTCCTGTGTACATCCCGCAGGGACACACAGTAGCACTGTTCATGTGATACCTCCCTTGCTGTTTGAGTGACACATGTAGTCCTGGTATCACCACAGCAGCTGTACTGTGTAGAGGTGCAGTTGACACCTGCCTCTGCTGTTCACAGGACACTACCATGGAGAGGTGAGACTACTGTGTACACTGCACATGTGCTTACACATGGACGTGCCAGACTGCATTGTAGCCCACTGTGCACCTGTGCAGATACTACAAGTCCTTTGTGCATGGTTACTTGGTGTCCCTTCCATTTAGAGTAGCTATCATGCTACTACTATGTCCCATACCTACAGGCCATATGTATCCTGTTATTGTACATACCAATAGGCAATACCTGTGTTATGCATGATATGCCTGTGATACTGTGTATGATATCTGTCATATCTACCTAGACAACTATACATTACACATATTTCACATAGTATCCCCTATTGCAGAGCATACTTGCACGTCGGCCACACCTTACATATGTCATAAACGGTATATGCTCATACACATGCGTGCTGTGACAGTATACATACATGTACTATCCCCTGCTATGGCACTTCCTTGTTGGACATCCACTGCCAGCAACAGCGTGTGGTATGGCATTGTTCTCTTTAATGCCCTCCTGTAGCATCCCTTGTGGTGTCTCTACTGTGTACATGATGTCCCACTGCTGTACACACGGTGTCTACAAGCGTTGGTATGCTCAGCAAGACATCACTACATAACTACCTTTCACCACTTTCTGCATTACGGACAAGTGTAATTAATTACAACCACCATTCACATACAGTACAGCTTATTAATACAGATCATGCGTTACACAACCTTACATATCGTGTGTTCTACATACCTTGTTGGTGTTTCGTTCCGTTTATTGTTTTCCCATTTCCTTTTGTTTTCGGTAGTACAACTCTGTTTCAGTATGAGCATATGGTTTGAATATCCTGAGAGTCATCCTTATATACGTCGATACCTGCAACATGTGAATCCATCCCACCAATTGCTGTTCCTCAGTGAGTAATTACGTGCATATCACCTGTGCATATACTCCATTCGGAAATTACGAGTCGATACTGGGGTATAATTGGATTCTCCACCTGGGCGTTGGCTATTTGCCCTACCTTCGTGGAGATGGTCTGTATTGTGTTATGTTATGTGTAACTGCAACTGCTATGCATAGGGACAAGTATATTTTGAATTCATGTCACCCGTGGATTGCGTGTGACAGGTGTAGTATTTGGTTCAACATGTGGGTGTACCCGTCCTGCCGACGAATGAAAACGGTGTATTGCATTCCAAACTGTAACATGGCTGTTGTTTTCCTTTATACAACGCATGCAATTATGCATCCACCTTTAATTGTGTCTCCCACGCGATATGTTGTGGTTATGCAGATGTCATTGACTGACTGTATGCTTGTGCTGCTATTACGGTTTGTATTCCTTTAATATCTACGGTGGGGGATATCAGTGGTTGTACGTAACGGATACGGTTTGTGGGCCTTGCATCTCTACATAGACAGTATAGTTGTCTGTGTGCTCCATCCCTACTTGGAGAGTTAACAGTTAATGGTCTTTTGTTATGGGAGTGTAGGTTGGGCTGTTGTTAATTGGTTCCGATATCGTCTGCAGGTGAGAGTGCTGCATGTATACCTCCGTAACTTCTGTGGTATATCAGCGGCTATGTGTACGTGAGTAATTATGTGCATACCACCTGTGCATCTACTCCATTCGGAAGTTACGCGTCGATACTGGGGTATAATTCGATTCTCCACCTGGGCATTGGCTATTTGCCCTACCTTCATGGAGATGGTCTGTATTGTGTTATGTTATGTGTAACTGCGTCTGCTATGCATAGGGACAAGTATATTTTGAATTCATGTCACCCAAGGATTGTCTGTGACAGGTGTAGTATTTGATTCAACATGTAGGTGTACCTGTCCTGCCGACGAATGATAACGGGGTATTGCATTCAAAACTGTAACATGGCTGTTGTTTTCCTTTATACAACGCATGCAATTATGCATCCGCCTTTCATTGTGTCTCCCACGTGATATGTTATGGTTATGCAGATGTCATTGACTGACTGTATGTTTGTGCTGCTATTATGGTTTCTATTCCTTTATTATCTACAGTGGGGGATATCAGTGGTTGTACGTCATGGATACGGTTTGTGGGCCTTGCATCTCTACATCAACAGTATAGTTGTCTGTGTGCTCCATCCCTACTTGGAGAGTTAACAGTTAATAGTCTTTTGTTATGGGATTGTAGGTTGGGCTGTTGTTATGTGGTTTCGATATCGTCTGCAGGTGAGCTCGATGCATGTATACCTCCGTAACATATGTGGTATATCAGTGGTTATGTGTACGTGACAACTATCCCTTGTCATTCTGTCCCAGATATTTGCAGTCATTGTGGTCCTGTTGTTGGCATAGCCTGTTTGCCAGTGGTTGCCACATATTCAAATGGGAATTGATTGTTTGACACTTGTGGAACACACAGCGGTGTTTACGGGCCAACACGTGGCCATGGTCAGTACTGGGGTAGCACATACTTTTTTCCGCGGAACATACCTATTGCTGTGTGACTTTGCCAACGTATTATCTTGCATGTAACATATCAGTGTCGAACATACAGGAATCGACTATTACATACGTCCTTTCCATTTCTTATGGTGAATATTCCTGTGCTACCATCTGGAACATATTCACTTTGTATCGTTCTATGTCAGGACACACCTAGCCAGGGTGGGGCTGTCACTACTACTCTGTGACTAGTAGTGAACATATGCCTGAGGCTAGTGTACCGTATGTCTACACCTAATATTCTGCTCTGCCTCTACCTTGGCACCAACATACACATGTTGCAGACACACACACATTACACTCACACAGCGCCGCACACGGCACCCTCAACGCACACGCATACATACTACGGCACTCACGGGGACGGTTGCACACAGTACCTACGTCGACCGCAGCACCGGCAGCGGTGACTACCTCTCCCTTCATATCATCATACTATTACACGCACATGTACTGTTACAGTACTGTGTTCTGTCGGTCTTTCAACCTCACGGTTATGCATGTTGGTATGTTACACGTTCCATGGTTGGCGGTATCCTATTATTGTAAACCTTCCGGATGTTGAGAATGTTGTTGCACTATCTATACTATGTACAGATATCGCTGGATACATCTCAGTCACCTTATATCCCTCTGCTTCCCTTTCTTATCTGTATTATATATATGTATATGTGTACATATTTATCTATATATATATTTAGATATATGTATATACATATATATATATATATATATATATATATATATATATATATATATATATATATATATATGTATACATCTTGCGGCGAACGTGGCAGGCACACAGCAACGCCATATGCTGTAGGACTCACATACTGTTCAGGTGTTGGCGTTACATGTTCCACTGGCTGTTGGGTTTACAGGGTTTGGGGGCTGCCTATGTTGGAGTCACACATAAGGCCACCCATACATTACACTTTACAGGTGGTCATGTTTGTGTGCCGTCCATTTCACTGTGTGTGCAGGTGGGGAGGTGTCAGTCCATGGGGCCTACGCTGTCAGAGTATGTGCTATATGCTCGCTCTTTGCCAAGGTGTAGGCATATTGGGTACGCCTCCGTCTGCCTACTGGGGCTGGCACAGTGTGTTCATGGTCTGGAACCCTCTGTGACTGGACTGGCCTCAGCAATTGTGGTGGGCTTTGTGGCCCTTCACCATTATGTCCCTGCAGCAGCTGCTTCCGCAGGATCATATTATGTAGCATGGCACATACTATGAATATGTGGGCACATGTGCCTGGAGAGTACTGCAAGGCTCCACTAGATGTATCCAAGCACCGGAACCGTGATTTCAGCATCCCGAACACATGCTCTATGATTATTCTGGTTTGTGTGTGTGCCTCATTATGGCGTTCTTGCATGTGTGTGTGTGCATTTCTGATGGGAGTCATCATCCATGGCTCCAGTGCATAGCCAGCATCCCCCACGAGATGGCCTTTTGGGATGTCCCCCCTGACAAATACCTGATACAGCTGTGAGGCATGCCAGATATGGGAGTCGTGGTAACTTCCAGGGCTGCCAGCACACACATCCATGATAATGCCCTGGGCATTGCACACAACCTGGCAATTGATGGAGTGGAATCCCTTGTGGTTTATGTAGCGTCTACCCTGCTCGCCAGGTGGTGACTTGATTTGTATGTGCGTACAGTCTATCGCACCCAGTACCTCCGGGTATTGTGCCACATGGTGGAAGTGGTGCATATTGCTAGCCAAATCCTCCTGAGATCTGGGGAAGTATATATGCTCATTGGCATGTGGTAACATGGCATCCAGGAACTGGTGTAGTACCCTGGATGCTGATGCCTGTGAGATGCCCATTATATCTCCAGTTGGCCTTTGAAAGGTACCTGTGGCCAGTATTCGCAAGCTTACACATACCTTTGTGTCCACTGGGATGGGTTCCCCTCTGTTGTTTCTTGTTCTCAGGCATGGCTGAGACAGCTCCACTATTTGCTGTAACATGTCCCTGTCCACCCTGTAACGCTCTATCTCCAGGTCATGTAGCCCCTGGTAGGTTACCCTTGGTCTGAACACTCTCCTTCCCCTCCGAGGCCTGCGGTGGTTGTCGGCATCCTCCTCCACAACACCGTCTGTCTCTAACACATGCTGATGGATCACAGCTATGGCAGCACCCAACATGTACATTTTAAAAGTTCCCCGTGTGTTTACACCTATGGTGCGGCGTTTGGGAATACGCGGCTGTGTGTTGTGTGCATTCACACTTTATACTATTGTGCTGTGCACACCGATGATGTCATAGGGTGTGTTTGTACGGCCGTATCTAAGGGTTATCTTCCGTGTTTTACCGATGGAACTACAACGGTGTTGCCTTTGGTGTTGAATTACTCTTGCCTGCCATGGATTACCTTTCGACCTTCCCTTACTATTTATGCACATTGCACCTACCATTTTCTGGCATGCATCCTGCAGAGCACTGTCATTTGTACTTGCATGGACATGGCATATCATGCGTTTTGTGTGCTACTGCCGTTGTGCTGCCAGTCTGCTTTGCTCTGCTGTGTCAGGTCTTCTATCTTTGCAATCTGCTACCTCCCCTACTTTCTTTGCATTCATATGCCTCCCCTATCCCGTTTTGCAGGTTTCTGCATGCAGAGTTGTCAGCTGTCGTCGATTGGCCTTTGTGGGTTGATTAGTGTTGATTGCTCATTAGTACTCCAATTGCACTTCTTCCGCTTTTCCTTATATTCTTCACATCACCTTCCTGTTTCCGATATTGTTTGCGGGGCATGCGTCACATTACTAGGTTCTGGGAATGTTGTCATCCTCGTACACATGCACTTTTGCGCGCATTGTGTGCTCTCAGCTAAACTATTACCCCACACCCTGGTCCTGCAGCTTTGATTTGCGATGATTTGCGATGAACAGCCCAGGTTTGCTGTGCTCCAATGTGCTTACTGCTACAGTGGCACACCCCTCTGCAGATGTCATGTATTCCCTCTGAGCCACTCCTCGGTGTTATACCGCTGCGCCGTTTGGTACAACCTTACTCCGGCGGGGCATTTGCGATTCAGTATTATCTGCCTCATTTGCATAGCATTGACTACTAATTCATAGTTACCACGCTGAAGACTGCCGCGAGTCCTTGGCAACCCTTGCACCGTGGTTGTGGCGTTCCATGCATACCATGGTGTATTATGCTGTGAACCTGGTGTCTATTACGATGCTGTTTTATAACATTGTTATATTATTTCATTATGTTGCACCTTCCGCACACATGTCCTGCGGTTCTGATGTGAGTTACTGTGGACATGCCATTTAAATTGTTATTTACGTGTTGTGCATATTTTCTTTTGCCATTGTCTATGTATTTCACCATTGACATATGTTAACAGTGTGGTACCTGGGTCTGACACTCTTCCATTACTCCGATGTTATGTTTGGGAAAATGTAAACTGTTTTTTTTTGGTTTACATTGCCATGGGCTTATGCTACGCCTGCACCACTTCGTGAATCGCTATATGCCTTCATTTGCATGGTGACACACCGCACATAGGGTGTTTAGCATACCTATGCCGGGGGCTGCGCAGATCTGGCGCACGCCGGTAGTGCACGTGGAATTGGATCGTACCTGAATCGCTCGGTGGCCATATTTGGCGTTATAACGCCTACGCTATGTGTACGCCTGGCGCAAGGTTCATGAATCCCGGGGATGGACTAAATCAAGGCATTGTACAAACTGGGGAGGTATCAAGTAAGAAATCAGTTTTCTGTTTCAAGCATCCCATGTTACTGGCCTTCCTCAGTAGTATATCTTCAGTCTTAGCTACTTAATATGAAACTAGACTATGGAAAAACACAAGATCCTAGAGACAGTGATAGTCCTATCCTATAAGATAGGTTATAAAGTATATGAGATAATAACCAATTGTCACAGCATGAGTAGTGGTTACAGTTAACTTTGTATAAGAGCCATTCACATAATTGACAACCCTCTTCTTGTTGCCAGTCTCTGACCCAGCCATGTATAATATTTATAGATTCCCATACCAATGCCATAGTCAGGTCCACTGTAGCAGTGCATTAACCCTAGTCCCTACTGGATCCTCTAGTAGTTTACCTTTAAAAACTGATGAGTGTCTAGCTACACCAAAGGCACCAGTCACACATCTACACATAACACTGTGATACCATCATCATACCGGGAAATTCATGTTGGTGGCCAGACAGCCATCATTGTATCCTCACTATGTTGGAATGCACCTTGTTCCTGAGCCTTCAGCAAACTATTCAGTTTGATTAGTAAAGGCTCTAGATCTACATGGTACATTAAATGCTCTTCTGCCTCCTTGTAGAGATCTGCAAGTGGGAGAAATCTATTTCCTTCTTGTCTCAGAGGCCAATGGAGTGACAGTCCCTTTTTATTTGTTTTCTTTCCGTGTGACTTACCTATCACCTCTGGTGATTGCATAAATTTCTTTTAGTTCCTCCCTGTGTTTAGGTAACTCCAGGTTATGGTAGAGGTTTGTCCAGCTCATAGAAAGATACGTTTCTGCCTCTGAAGGAAAGTTAAACACCAGTTTTTGAGCATCCTTTTGGGATACAAGAAGAGCAGGAAAATGAAACTGTGCTTGGAAGCCTGACTCCTTGAGTTCATGGCTGGAACAAAGGCTTTCTTGTTACTGAACAGTAGTGCTGTTCTATAATCAGGGGCAAAGCCCTCAAACTGAAGAGCGGGACTCAACTTTCTGGACATTTTTGATGAACTATTCCCTGTGAGGATAATTCCTGGTTTGATGAGGTTTTCATGTTGATATGGTGCACCCTTTCACTATCTGGTAAATTCAATCTCCTCAACATTTTAACCAGTTCCTGACAAACAACAGTCACTGTCTGCATCACCATTTTCCATTCCTTCCAATAGGCTGATTATTCTCAGGTTATTTCAGATGAATGGTTCTAGGTCAACAGTTTAGCTCCAGTCTTTTAACTCATCTATTTGATGTTGGTGCACATTCAGTAAGTTTTGATGGTTGATCAGTTCTTGATTATCTGTTAATGGAAGACAGCAACTTCTTGTTTGGTTTCTTTGCTCTTGGTCTTGAACAGCTTCACATCCTTTTGAACCTCCTGCTGTAACTTGGTGAGGGAAGGCAGTGTGGTTTGTAATAAGAACTACTTACTTAGTTTCCCCTTCCTCCAACCATTTTCACTTTTTGCTTCTTGCCATAACTTTAGACATATTCACCATACAAGTGAAGAATTCACCTAAAATGTGCACCAGTTACTGAATCTGCACAGAATTGCAGCTATTGTTAACATTCAGGGTCACTAACTATTACAAATTTGGATGGATTATTATTCATACAGTAGTATAAAATAGGTGATTATTCAGTCCAAGAGTGCTCATTCTTTCAAGACATCCAGTCACATGAATGACCTGAGTGTGTTCTCAACAGTTGCTCAGTTATTGCCGATTGCAGTATATTCACAGCTTAGGGTCTGTATACTGACAGGCACAACAAAGTGGCAAGACTGACACACTAGGGTTTATGCAGACACTACATAATACAAGTAGATGAGAAGTACTGGAATCATGAACTGCAAAGCATTACTGAGAATGAAAATGTTCCAATAACATAAGATCATTCAATACCAATTGTTAAGAAAATAGAAGTAAGAAAAGCAGATATAAAAGGAAAAAATGACAAATGCATAATTAATCATTGACATAACTACACCCAATGCTTATAGCATCCTATTTATTGAGAGATCAAAGTCATAAAATACTAGGATATGCAAGTAGAAATTACAGGAATGTGGGATAAACACCCACACAGTCGCAACAGTATTAGAAGCAAAAAGCTACTAAAACATAATTTTCAAACATACTTAAATATGCGACCAATACATGTAAATCAATATGAACTGCTCAGAAAAGAGTTCTCTGGTATATCTACCCCTAGGAGTGACTGGCTTTATTAGCCTGAATGCACCAGTAAAGACTTAAAAAAAAATTGAAGTAAAAAGCCAAGAGTATAGAGAAGCCATGTATCTAAAACACTGGTATGTCCTTAGGGGCAATTTCCATATGCCTCATGGGCCTTCACTATAGGAGTTTTAAGGTATTGTACAGGTGAACACTTTAGCTTTGACAGTTATAAACGTAGGATGAAATGGGTACATATAGTTAAAGCAATAACATGGTGTTGATTTCCTTAATATCGACTGCATATGGTCAAAAACACAGAAGTCAACACCACACTATGCATGTGCTGAGAAACACGGTGCATGCAACTTCCAAATTAAAAAAAAAAATTATTAAAACAATGTTTTTTACAGGGGGCAAGCCCCCTTCTCTCCCCATGTGGGGTCCGCACCCACCCATACCCCTTGCTAATTATATATACTAACTCCAAGATTGCACAGTCTATAGGGAAAGGGAATATTCCCTTCCTAGGGATTGTTGATGTCACACATCTGTCAATCAAATGCCTAGTCAACCAAATGCAGTTAACTAGACAGCTGTTGACATTACACAAACTCAACATATTCACTGCCACACACAATATATATATGTGTGTGTGTGTGTGTGTCACATTTGATCACTGCTTTAGTGCTCTAGCCATTCCTGCCATTGCTTGGTACTTCTTAGGTCAGGGCTTTCCATATGTATGGAAGCCCTGATCTTCTGCATTGTACTGCTATGTGTCTGTGAAGTCTGTATCAGTATGTATCACTAGTTTGCAGCTCATTTGCCATTGTTACCATGAAGCAGCCTTGACTGTTGTCCTACATGATAATGTATCATCTGGTATGAGCTGCAAATCCATTGACTCAGAATCATGACTACACATTGCACTCACATTTCCCTATATACGCAGTGCGCACTCTGTCTCTGACTTTCACCATGAAGAACCACCAAAGAAGCTGAATTATGGAAGTGAACATGAAGCAGCACTGTCTTCCTTCATAGTTGTACAGCTACATAAAACAGTCCAAAGCTTATGTGATAATATTATGTACTAACATAAATAGGTGATGATGATAATAATAATAATAACACATTCCCTTATCTGTATGCATTTCAGTAGTTTCTTTGAACTGCTTAGCAAAAGAAAAAAGTTCAATACGACAAAGTAAAAAATAACTGAAAGAATAATTAAAAAGGATGATAGCAACTGAGTAAATGTGATACTGAGAGTTCATTTCATGGTGATCATTGATATTTTCTGTTAGATTCAAGAGGTGCTTGTACATCTGACTTAACCCCTCTCCACAGGCCTTTCTTGTTTCATTGAAGCTGCAGAACATCTAACTGCATATGGGTGATACCTATCACACTTCCTTCTAATTATATATATACCAACTCTTAGATCGCACTACAATGAGGAAATGGTAAATTCCCTGATCCCGACTGTACTGCAATATCCATACAACTGCTTTGACTTTTTGCAAAGTCAATCATATGGTCTTGATCATATGACGTTCTACTTTCTGATAAGTCGATCTTCCAACTGTGACCCCACCTCTACATCATACAGTGTGTAAGTGATATCCCGCCTCCCCCTCCTGAATATCCTCATTGTAGTAATGAAAACATCACAATAACAAAACCAGAAGTCAAGAAAATACACATATATTTTCTCTTTTATTCTGTTTTGTATTAGTTTATTGTTCTGGTATGTATACAAGCCACGATGTAAGTAAATTCACTCAAATAAAAATGCCAAGTACAGCATCTGTCCTTTGTGCATTCATTTTACTTAATAATTTAAAACTAAATGGCTGTAAGAAGTAATACTGATAAATAAAGGCAGCTCATGAAGGCCCTGAAAATCTGACTTTTGCTTTTCATGGTTAACTTAACTCTGATCTTGCAATTTAAGCCTATATTGTCAACAAATATGTTGTTTTATATATTAAAATTGCCATGAAAGTTCAAATCCCTGTGCAAATATAGAACAGCTTACGTCACTCTGCTTATATACAAAACAGCAGTCCTGTAAAATGTGTACAAAAATGGTAATGATATTTATGTTTGCTGCTAGAAACCCCTACAAAAATGCCTTGGAAGCAATGTGTGCACACCAACAGTGAACACTAGTTGCGAATTTGTTCAGTTAAACAGCCAGATAAGTACAGATTTTTAGGAAAAATCAGGTAGCTCTCAGGTTGGGAATGGAAAGTCACAACACTAGTTTTACTTTAAGACTTATTGAGAATAACTTGTCTCAACATGTAAACAGATAACCTGCTAAATGTGGCAGCAGGAAGGGATATGACAATAAACCACCGCAGGGTGAGGGTAAGTTTTACGTTATCCATTGTGGGCATTTTGTTTGATCATGAGGGTGCAGCCTGAGCGACCAAACCAGACACCACAATAAGAGTAAATATATAACTGTTCAACACCACTGCCATGGTGTAGCACAATTATAAAATACTGTTAATAAAAATAAGCTTCACTTTTCATACTGACAGTTTGTAATCCAAACTCCTTGTTCCTTTCTTTTCTCTGTCTTAATGTAACTCTGGAGACATCTAGAATAAGAAATGTGCATGTGTACACCCATGAACATAGCAATGGATATGCAATATTCCCTTTGATTGTGGGTTGCCCCTGTGATACTGTGTCTGCTGGAATTTATTTTAGTTGTATTTATTTATTTACTTGCAAGTCAAAAAATAACATATATGAGCCAAACTGCATGCATTTCTTTGAACACCTTTTACCAAAACTGCCACTGGGGAAACACTTATGACAAGTTCAAATGTTTTTACTCTGTGTTATCAGTCAGTGCTTTTCCCATTCGATAATTGTTTTTACCTCTTTGTCTTAGCCTAACTGATTTGTATGATAAACATACACTTCCTATGTTATGATGTTTGTTCTGGTATGAACTTAGGAACTACAAGATTAGTTTAAAAAATCTGGGTTGTATTTTTTTTGTGCTTGGTCTTGTACAGTATAGAGACAAAGAAACATCTAGGCCAGAAAGCACACTGACAGCAAATCTGTTTGCTAGGTGCTTTGTCTTCCTGATGGCTTTGACTCACAATCAGTAGTCATGTTGCAGGTTGGGTGTAGAACCCCAGAACCATTTCCAAAGTGTACAGCTGCTTCATTCATAGATGGGTGGCCCTGGGGCATTGTGACCTGTTTACTGTTTTACTAATTCTTTGAAGGCTCAATATACTACATGCTGGAAGATGGTTAAAATTTACCCAGTATTAAATGCTGCACGTCATTCAAGATAATGTCAGTGGAGATGTTCCCTTTCACCTGAAAAGATAATATTGATTATTCTGGGCTGAGTCTGTGCACACTGTAGCAAGATGAAATTGATGAAACATACATGTGCTAGTAGAGAGGAATAACAGGTGCAAAACAGGCCCATTGTGTAAGTCTTCCTAAGGCAGCTGGCTTTGGGGGTGGGGGGGTAAGTTTGCCCCTCTGGGATTTTATGTTTGCCTTGTTACCAGTGCTATATAATTACAGATGCAGGCTTTCAGACACACAGTTGAGCTTACAGTAAGCATTTCTTCTTGTCTCGTGACATGCAGTGTGCCCAGTGCTATAATGATCAATGAAGTTTGCTGTAAAACAGATGAATTCTATTTCTGAACTATTCATTGGCTTACTTACATGCTTAGTAGATCTTTCATTTTCCACTAGGTTCAGCAATACTATGTCACTGACTTGCATGAAGACATTTTTTTATCTACAGGCAAAATCCTAGCTGTATTACCCACCAGAGCAGTATATTATGCTTTTCCTAAAAATACATTATTACTCTCTTAAGAGACCTGGTTTACCAGTTACATTCAGGTTATCTTCCATTAATTCTGCTAAAAGCCTTGATCCACAGTCATGGTAATGTGAAACAAAGTCTGGTAGGAAAAAAATACACAGTGGGCTAAAGCTACTCCACTATCAGAAAAAGTGAAAAGTTGTCAGATGTTTTTTTGGTAGAATAATTGGACAAAAGACATAGTTAATAAATGTTAATTACTAATTGCTTCTAAGGTAGCAAAGTAAGCAAACAACAGTTTTAGTATTCTAACACCTCCACTCTTATTTATATTTCTAGTTCAGCTCTAATAAATTAAAAACTCCCTGGTATTTTAAATGTCACAGTCTGAGATAGTCATAACTTCACGCTCAGTTTATTTATTTGTTTCTTTGTTTATTTATTTATGTTAATTTTATGTAGCTATTTTTACTTGTTGACCAAGATAGTATGCTGACCCACCTGGACCATTTATAGGATTTACCCAGGATAAAGTTGCATTGGCTATACATAAATATGACAATGGTACAGAAAAGAGGTCTAATTACCTCACTACAGTGATTTCCATTTTATACTAAGATTACATAAGATTTAAAAATAGTATTGTGTCACAAGAATGTAAAATTAAAAAACAATGTTAATAATAGGAAGGCTGGCTATGTGAGTCAAACCATTGATGTGGGGGCTGGGTTGGTATCCTGCATTCATTATCAAACCATGTGTCAGAGGGCTGGTTAGATTAGGTCAGGAGAGGGGATCAAGTAGCCAGAGGCCAATGACTCTGTCTCACGGGAAGGCTTATAGCCATCATAGCCTCTTGGTCTCCACCATGTGGAGTTGTGGAAGTCCGTAGTAATTGGTGTTGCACAAATGTAACATCCTGCTTGATGCTAATATACAACATACACATGAGTGCACTGACCTGGGCCTACATGTCGTATTCTAGAGTGGTGAGAGGAATAGAGGGAGTTTGTGTAAGAAATGCCCCTGTTCTGCAGTGTGACAGTCCTGCACCCTCTCACCAAGTTATTATTCCCCAAATACAAAGTTATAGATGAGCATATGAATGTTCGGAATAATGGTCAGTAGGCAGATTGCCTGAGGTGAACAGGGGAAAAGGACCCCAAAATATGTACCTTTACAAAGGAGATGATAGATCTTTGGTGTAATATTATCCATCTCATATAACTGCTGTTTAGCATTCTACATAATACCACAGTATAAAGTGGCATCTATTTATGCTTTACATTCTGATAAATAAAATACAGGCTAGGTTTCACTGCATTGACAGCATGCAATAAAAGGCAGCTTAGTGCTGAATTAAGAATTTTTTATCCACTCTCATAATCTAACAAATGTCTAGTGAAAGTGATATATAAGGTTAACAAGCTGAGTAGCTCATGGCTGTGGCTCTTCTTGTTTGCAGTTTGTTTATCTCACACAGACCGCAAAGTTTACATATAACCTCAAAACACAGGAGGGTAAGTTTGTTTGGTGATAATGAAACATCTAAGTCCTGTAAACTAGGGTTTGATTCCTTTGGTCTCCAGCTGCACACTGTTTGGACAAACAAAAGGGTCAGTGACAATACAGCCTCAGTGATCACTCCCCAACCTTCCTACTAAGAAAACACCTTTATAAAGTGAAACCCATCATCTACCATCAAATACACAAAAAAACTAACTTCAACCCTCTCTCATTCAGCTAATCCCTAAAAGACTGTAACTGGCAACCTCTAAAATACCTCAAACTTGATGACGCAGTTGACTACTTTAATAAAATATTCCTAAGCATCCTTAATTAACATGCCCCCATAAGATGTTCCTGAACTAGAGCCCAACTATCCCCATGGCTACAAAAAAAACACTAAGTCTCAAATGAAAAACAGGGATAAAGCCTGGGACAACTGGCACAAAACCAAAAACCCCTCTACTAGGTAAAAATTCCTAGAACTACGCAATAGAACCAAAAAGCTTATAAAATAGGACAAAATCCAATACTACCAGTCTCCCCCTACCTCCTTCCAACATAACCCCAAATAATTCTGGTCCTCAATAAACTCCATCCTCCACCCAGGTAAAGTAAGTACACCCACTCCTAACTTATCTCACTCCTCCAAAAATATTGCTACCTCTTTCAACAATCACTTCACACAAACCATACTATCACTAGCTAGACAACATATCCCCTCCCATAAACCCACACCATCAGCTACACTAACAATCTCCCCACTAGCTGATCTTTCTCTCCTGTTTCTACTTCCAAAATAAAACAACTATTAACTAAACGTAAACCCACCAGATTAGCAGCAGACAACCTCCCAGGTGAATACCTTCAACTTGCAGCTGACGCTCTAGCCTAACCAGTATCACTCTTGGTTAACAGATCGCTGTCAGAAAGTTATGTTCCCACACTATGGAAACTCTCACACATAATTAACAGATCTCTGTCAGAAAGTGATGTTCCCACACTATGGAAAGTCTCACACATAATTAACAGATCTCTGACAGAACGTTATGTTCCCACACTACGGAAAGTCTCACACTTAATTAACAGATCTCTGTCAGAAATTATGTTCCCACACTACGGAAAGTCTCACACATAATTAACAGATCTCTGTCAGAAAGTTATGTTGACACACTATGGAAAGTCTCACACATAATTAACAGATCTCTGTCAGAAAGTTATGTTCCCACACTGTGGAAAGTCTCACACATAATTAGCAGATCTCTGTCAGAAAGTTATGTTCCCACACTATGGAAAGTCTCACACATAAGGAAAGTCTCACACATAATTAACAGATCTCTGTCAGAAAGTTATGTTCCCACACTATGGAAAGTCTCACACATAATTAACAGATTTCTGTCAGAAAGTTATGTTCCCACACTATGGAAAGTCTCACACATAATTAACCGATCACTGTCAGAAAGTTATGTTCCCACACTGTGGAAAGTCTCACACATAATTAATTGATCTCTGTCAGAAAGTTATGACCCCACACTGTAGAAAGTCTCACATATAATTAACAGATCTCTGTCAGAAAGTTATGTTCCCACACTATGGAAAGTCTCACACATAATTAACCGATCTCTGTCAGAATGTTATGTTGCCACACTGTGGAAAGTCTAACACATAATTAACAGATCTCTGTCAGAAAGGTATGTTCCCACACTAAGGAAAGTCTCACACATAATTAACAGATCTCTGTCAGAAAGTTATGTTCCCACACTGTGGAAAGTCTAACACATAATTAACAGATCTCTGTCAGAAAGTTATGTTCCCACACTGTGGAAAGTCTCACACATAATTAACAGATCTCTGTCAGAAAGTTATGTTCCCACACTATGGAAAGTCTCACACATAATTAACAGATCTCTGTCAGAAAGTTATGTTCCCACACTGTAGAAAGTCTCACACATAATTAATAGATCTCTGTCAGAAAGTTATGCTCCCACACTGTGGAAAGTCTCACACATAATTAACAGAGCTCTGTCAGAAAGTTATGTTCCCACACTATGGAAAGTCTCACAGATAATTAACAGATCTCTGTCAGAAAGTTATGTTCCCACACTGTGGAAAGTCTCACACATAATTAACAGATCTCTGTCAGAAAGTTATGTTCCCACACTGTGGAAAGTCTCACACATAATTAACAGATCTCTGTCAGAAAGTTATGTTCCCACACTGTGGAAAGTCTCACACATAATTAACAGATCTCTGTCAGAAAGTTATGTTCCCACACTGTGGAAAGTCTCACACATAATTAACAGATCTCTGTCAGAAAGTTATGTTCCCACACTATGGAAAGTCTCACACATAATTAACAGATCTCTGTCAGAAAGTTATGTTCCCACACTATGGAAAGTCTCACACATAATTAACAGATCTCTGTCAGAAAGTTATGTTCCCACACTATGGAAAGTCTCACACATAATTAACAGATCTCTGTCAGAAAGTTATGTTCCCACACTATGGAAAGTCTCACACATAATTAACAGATCTCTGTCAGAAAGTTATGTTCCCACACTATGGAAAGTCTCACACATAATTAACAGATCTCTGTCAGAAAGTTATGTTCCCACACTATGGAAAGTCTCACACATAATTAACAGATCTCTGTCAGAAAGTTATGTTCCCACACTATGGAAAGTCTCACACATAATTAACAGATCTCTGTCAGAAAGTTATGTTCCCACACTATGGAAAGTCTCACACATAATTAACAGATCTCTGTCAGAAAGTTATGTTCCCACACTATGGATAGTCTCACACATAATTAACAGATCTCTGTCAGAAAGTTATGTTCCCACACTATGGAAAGTCTCACACATAATTAACAGATCTCTGTCAGAAAGTTATGTTCCCACACTATGGAAAGTCTCACACATACTTAACAGATCTCTGTCAGAAAGTTATGTTCCCACACTATGGAAAGTCTCACACATAATTAACAGATCTCTGTCAGAAAGTTATGTTCCCACACTATGGAAAGTCTCACACATAATTAACAGATCTCTGTCAGAAAGTTATGTTCCCACACTATGGAAAGTCTCACACATAATTAACAGATCTCTGTCAGAAAGTTATGTTCCCACACTATGGAAAGTCTCACACATAATTAACAGATCTCTGTCAGAAAGTTATGTTCCCACACTATGGAAAGTCTCACACATAATTAACAGATCTCTGTCAGAAAGTTATGTTCCCACACTGTGGAAAGTCTCACACATAATTAACAGATCTCTGTCAGAAAGTTATGTTCCCACACTATGGAAAGTCTCACACATAATTAACAGATCTCTGTCAGAAAGTTATGTTCCCACACTATGGAAAGTCTCACATAATTAACAGATCTCTGTCAGAAAGTTATGTTCCCACACTATGGAAAGTCTCACACATAATTAACAGATCTCTGTCAGAAAGTTATGTTCCCACACTATGGAAAGTCTCACACATAATTAACAGATCTCTGTCAGAAAGTTATGTTCCCACACTATGGAAAGTCTCACACATAATTAACAGATCTCTGTCAGAAAGTTATGTTCCCACACTATGGAAAGTCTCACACATAATTAACAGATCTCTGTCAGAAAGTTATGTTCCCACACTATGGAAAGTCTCACACATAATTAACAGATCTCTGTCAGAAAGTTATGTTCCCACACTATGGAAAGTCTCACACATAATTAACAGATCTCTGTCAGAAAGTTATGTTCCCACACTATGGAAAGTCTCACACATAATTAACAGATCTCTGTCAGAAAGTTATGTTCCCACACTATGGAAAGTCTCACACATAATTAACAGATCTCTGTCAGAAAGTTATGTTCCCACACTATGGAAAGTCTCACACATAATTAACAGATCTCTGTCAGAAAGTTATGTTCCCACACTATGGAAAGTCTCACACATAATTAACAGATCTCTGTCAGAAAGTTATGTTCCCACACTATGGAAAGTCTCACACATAATTAACAGATCTCTGTCAGAAAGTTATGTTCCCACACTATGGAAAGTCTCACACATAATTAACAGATCTCTGTCAGAAAGTTATGTTCCCACACTATGGAAAGTCTCACACATAATTAACAGATCTCTGTCAGAAAGTTATGTTCCCACACTGTGGAAAGTCTCACACATAATTAACAGATCTCTGTCAGAAAGTTATGTTCCCACACTATGGAAAGTCTCACACATAATTAACAGATCTCTGTCAGAAAGTTATGTTCCCACACTATGGAAAGTCTCACACATAATTAACAGATCTCTGTCAGAAAGTTATGTTCCCACACTATGGAAAGTCTCACACATAATTAACAGATCTCTGTCAGAAAGTTATGTTCCCACACTATGGAAAGTCTCACACATAATTAACAGATCTCTGTCAGAAAGTTATGTTCCCACACTATGGAAAGTCTCACACATAATTAACAGATCTCTGTCAGAAAGTTATGTTCCCACACTATGGAAAGTCTCACACATAATTAACAGATCTCTGTCAGAAAGTTATGTTCCCACACTATGGAAAGTCTCACACATAATTAACAGATCTCTGTCAGAAAGTTATGTTCCCACACTATGGAAAGTCTCACACATAATTAACAGATCTCTGTCAGAAAGTTATGTTCCCACACTATGGAAAGTCTCACACATAATTAACAGATCTCTGTCAGAAAGTTATGTTCCCACACTATGGAAAGTCTCACACATAATTAACAGATCTCTGTCAGAAAGTTATGTTCCCACACTATGGAAAGTCTCACACATAATTAACAGATCTCTGTCAGAAAGTTATGTTCCCACACTATGGAAAGTCTCACACATAATTAACAGATCTCTGTCAGAAAGTTATGTTCCCACACTATGGAAAGTCTCACACATAATTAACAGATCTCTGTCAGAAAGTTATGTTCCCACACTATGGAAAGTCTCACACATAATTAACAGATCTCTGTCAGAAAGTTATGTTCCCACACTATGGAAAGTCTCACACATAATTAACAGATCTCTGTCAGAAAGTTATGTTCCCACACTATGGAAAGTCTCACACATAATTAACAGATCTCTGTCAGAAAGTTATGTTCCCACACTATGGAAAGTCTCACACATAATTAACAGATCTCTGTCAGAAAGTTATGTTCCCACACTATGGAAAGTCTCACACATAATTAACAGATCTCTGTCAGAAAGTTATGTTCCCACACTATGGAAAGTCTCACACATAATTAACAGATCTCTGTCAGAAAGTTACGTTCCCACACTATGGAAAGTCTCACACATAATTAACAGATCTCTGTCAGAAAGTTATGTTCCCACACTATGGAAAGTCTCACACATAATTAACAGATCTCTGTCAGAAAGTTATGTTCCCACACTATGGAAAGTCTCACACATAATTAACAGATCTCTGTCAGAAAGTTATGTTCCCACACTATGGAAAGTCTCACACATAATTAACAGATCTCTGTCAGAAAGTTATGTTCCCACACTATGGAAAGTCTCACACATAATTAACAGATCTCTGTCAGAAAGTTATGTTCCCACACTATGGAAAGTCTCACACATAATTAACAGATCTCTGTCAGAAAGTTATGTTCCCACACTATGGAAAGTCTCACACATAATTAACAGATCTCTGTCAGAAAGTTATGTTCCCACACTGTGGAAAGTCTCACACATAATTAACAGATCTCTGTCAGAAAGTTATGTTCCCACACTATGGAAAGTCTCACACATAATTAACAGATCTCTGTCAGAAAGTTATGTTCCCACACTATGGAAAGTCTCACACATAATTAACAGATCTCTGTCAGAAAGTTATGTTCCCACACTATGGAAAGTCTCACACATAATTAACAGATCTCTGTCAGAAAGTTATGTTCCCACACTATGGAAAGTCTCACACATAATTAACAGATCTCTGTCAGAAAGTTATGTTCCCACACTATGGAAAGTCTCACACATAATTAACAGATCTCTGTCAGAAAGTTATGTTCCCACACTATGGAAAGTCTCACACATAATTAACAGATCTCTGTCAGAAAGTTATGTTCCCACACTATGGAAAGTCTCACACATAATTAACAGATCTCTGTCAGAAAGTTATGTTCCCACACTATGGAAAGTCTCACACATAATTAACAGATCTCTGTCAGAAAGTTATGTTCCCACACTATGGAAAGTCTCACACATAATTAACAGATCTCTGTCAGAAAGTTATGTTCCCACACTATGGAAAGTCTCACACATAATTAACAGATCTCTGTCAGAAAGTTATGTTCCCACACTATGGAAAGTCTCACACATAATTAACAGATCTCTGTCAGAAAGTTATGTTCCCACACTATGGAAAGTCTCACACATAATTAACAGATCTCTGTCAGAAAGTTATGTTCCCACACTATGGAAAGTCTCACACATAATTAACAGATCTCTGTCAGAAAGTTATGTTCCCACACTATGGAAAGTCTCACACATAATTAACAGATCTCTGTCAGAAAGTTATGTTCCCACACTATGGAAAGTCTCACACATAATTAACAGATCTCTGTCAGAAAGTTATGTTCCCACACTATGGAAAGTCTCACACATAATTAACAGATCTCTGTCAGAAAGTTATGTTCCCACACTATGGAAAGTCTCACACATAATTAACAGATCTCTGTCAGAAAGTTATGTTCCCACACTATGTAAAGTCTCACATAATTAACAGATCTCTGTCAGAAAGTTATGTTCCCACACTATGGAAAGTCTCACACATAATTAACAGATCTCTGTCAGAAAGTTATGTTCCCACACTATGGAAAGTCTCACACATAATTAACAGATCTCTGTCAGAAAGTTATGTCCCACACTATGGAAAGTCTCACACATAATTAAAAGATCTCTGTCAGAAAGTTATGTTCCCACACTATGGAAAGTCTCACTCATAATTAACAGATCTCTGTCTGAAAGTTATGTTCCCACACTATGGAAATTCTCACACATAATTAACAGATCTCTGTCAGAAAGTTATGTTCCCACACTATGGAAAGTCTCACACATAATTAACAGATCTCTGTCAGAAAGTTATGTTCCCACACTATGGAAAGTCTCACACATAATTAACAGATCTCTGTCAGAAAGTTATGTTCCCACACTATGGAAAGTCTCACACATAATTAACAGATCTCTGTCAGAAAGTTATGTTCCCACACTATGGAAAGTCTCACACATAATTAACAGATCTCTGTCAGAAAGTTATGTTCCCACACTATGGAAAGTCTCACACATAATTAACAGATCTCTGTCAGAAAGTTATGTTCCCACACTATGGAAAGTCTCACACATAATTAACAGATCTCTGTCAGAAAGTTATGTTCCCACACTATGGAAAGTCTCACACATAATTAACAGATCTCTGTCAGAAAGTTATGTTCCCACACTATGGAAAGTCTCACACATAATTAACAGATCTCTGTCAGAAAGTTATGTTCCCACACTATGGAAAGTCTCACACATAATTAACAGATCTCTGTCAGAAAGTTATGTTCCCACACTATGGAAAGTCTCACACATAATTAACAGATCTCTGTCAGAAAGTTATGTTCCCACACTATGGAAAGTCTCACACATAATTAACAGATCTCTGTCAGAAAGTTATGTTCCCACACTATGGAAAGTCTCACACATAATTAACAGATCTCTGTCAGAAAGTTATGTTCCCACACTATGGAAAGTCTCACACATAATTAACAGATCTCTGTCAGAAAGTTATGTTCCCACACTATGGAAAGTCTCACACATAATTAACAGATCTCTGTCAGAAAGTTATGTTCCCACACTATGGAAAGTCTCACACATAATTAACAGATCTCTGTCAGAAAGTTATGTTCCCACACTATGGAAAGTCTCACACATAATTAACAGATCTCTGTCAGAAAGTTATGTTCCCACACTATGGAAAGTCTCACACATAATTAACAGATCTCTGTCAGAAAGTTATGTTCCCACACTATGGAAAGTCTCACACATAATTAACAGATCTCTGTCAGAAAGTTATGTTCCCACACTATGGAAAGTCTCACACATAATTAACAGATCTCTGTCAGAAAGTTATGTTCCCACACTATGGAAAGTCTCACACATAATTAACAGATCTCTGTCAGAAAGTTATGTTCCCACACTATGGAAAGTCTCACACATAATTAACAGATCTCTGTCAGAAAGTTATGTTCCCACACTATGGAAAGTCTCACACATAATTAACAGATCTCTGTCAGAAAGTTATGTTCCCACACTATGGAAACTGTCACACAATAATTAACAGATCTCTGTCAGAAAGTTATGTTCCCACACTATGGAAAGTCTCACACATAATTAACAGATCTCTGTCAGAAAGTTATGTTCCCACACTGTGGAAAGTCTCACACATAATTAACAGATCTCTGTCAGAAAGTTATGTTCCCACACTATGGAAAGTCTCACACATAATTAACAGATCTCTGTCAGAAAGTTATGTTCCCACACTATGGAAAGTCTCACACATAATTAACAGATCTCTGTCAGAAAGTTATGTTCCCACACTATGGAAAGTCTCACACATAATTAACAGATCTCTGTCAGAAAGTTATGTTCCCACACTATGGAAAGTCTCACACATAATTAACAGATCTCTGTCAGAAAGTTATGTTCCCACACTATGGAAAGTCTCACACATAATTAACAGATCTCTGTCAGAAAGTTATGTTCCCACACTATGGAAAGTCTCACACATAATTAACAGATCTCTGTCAGAAAGTTATGTTCCCACACTATGGAAAGTCTCACACATAATTAACAGATCTCTGTCAGAAAGTTATGTTCCCACACTATGGAAAGTCTCACACATAATTAAAATCTCGGAAAATTTCCCCCAAAAAC
>NC_056732.1:986239971-986265045 GCF_019279795.1 Protopterus annectens | reverse complement strand
AAAAAAGAAAGAAGTTATGTTCCCACACTGTGGAAAGTCTCACACATAATTAACAGATCTCTGTCAGAAAGTTATGTTCCCACACTATGGAAAGTCTCACACATAATTAACAGATCTCTGTCAGAAAGTTATGTTCCCACACTATGGAAAGTCTCACATAATTAACAGATCTCTGTCAGAAAGTTATGTTCCCACACTATGGAAAGTCTCACACATAATTAACAGATCTCTGTCAGAAAGTTATGTTCCCACACTATGGAAAGTCTCACATAATTAACAGATCTCTGTCAGAAAGTTATGTTCCCACACTATGGAAAGTCTCACACATAATTAACAGATCTCTGTCAGAAAGTTATGTTCCCACACTATGGAAAGTCTCACACATAATTAACAGATCTCTGTCAGAAAGTTATGTTCCCACACTGTGGAAAGTCTCACACATAATTAACAGATCTCTGTCAGAAAGTTATGTTCCCACACTATGGAAAGTCTCACACATAATTAACAGATCTCTGTCAGAAAGTTATGTTCCCACACTGTGGAAAGTCTCACACATAATTAACAGATCTCTGTCAGAAAGTTATGTTCCCACACTGTGGAAAGTCTCACACATAATTAACAGATCTCTGTCAGAAAGTTATGTTCCACACAATGGAAAGTCTCACATAATTAACAGATCTCTGTCAGAAAGTTATGTTCCCACACTATGGAAAGTCTCACACATAATTAACAGATCTCTGTCAGAAAGTTATGTTCCCACACTGTGGAAAGTCTCACACATAATTAACAGATCTCTGTCAGAAAGTTATGTTCCCACACTGTGGAAAGTCTCACACATAATTAACAGATCTCTGTCAGAAAGTTATGTTCCCACACTGTGGAAAGTCTCACATAATTAACAGATTTCTGTCAAAAAGTTATGTTCCCACACTGTGGAAAGTCTCACACACTACCAAATTCTCACACAATAATTAACAGATCTCTGTAAGAAAGTTATGTTCCCACACTGTGGAAAGTCTCACACATAATTAACAGATCTCTGTCAGAAGGTTATGTTCCCACACTACGGAAAGTCTCACATAAATAACAGATCTCCCTCAGAAAGTTAAGTTCCCACACTGTGGAAAGACTCACACATAATTAACAGATCTCTGTCAGAAAGTTATGTTCCCACACTATGGAAAGTCTCACACATAATTAACAGATCTCTGTCAGAAAGTTATGTTCCCACACTGTGGAAAGTCTCACACATAATTAACAGATCTCTGTCAGAAAGTTATGTTCCCACACTGTGGAAAGTCTCACACATAATTAACAGATCTCTGTCAGAAAGTTATGTTCCCACACTGTGGAAAGTCTCACACATAATTAACAGATCTCTGTCAGAAAGTTATGTTCCCACACTGTGGAAAGTCTCACACATAATTAACAGATCTCTGTCAGAAAGTTATGTTCCCACACTGTGGAAAGTCTCACACATAATTAACAGATCTCTGTCAGAAAGTTATGTTCCCACACTATGGAAAGTCTCACACATAATTAACAGATCTCTGTCAGAAAGTTATGTTCCCACACTGTGGAAAGTCTCACACATAATTAACAGATCTCTGTCAGAAAGTTATGTTCCCACACTGTGGAAAGTCTCACACATAATTAACAGATCTCTGTCAGAAAGTTATGTCCCCACACTATGGAAAGTCTCACACATAATTAACAGATCTCTGTCAGAAAGTTATGTTCCCACACTATGGAAAGTCTCACACATAATTAACAGATCTCTGTCAGAAAGTTATGTTCCCACACTGTGGAAAGTCTTGCACATAATTAACAGATCTCTGTCAGAAAGTTATGTTCCCACACAATGGAAAGTCTGACACATAATTAACAGATCTCTGTCAGAAAGTTATGTTCCCACACAATGGAAAGTCTGACACATAATTAACAGATCTCTGTCAGAAAGTTATGTTCCCACACTATGGAAAGTCTGACACATAATTAACAGATCTCTGTCAGAAAGTTATGTCCCCACACTATGGAAAGTCTCACACATAATTAACAGATCTCTGTCAGAAAGTTTTGTCCCCACACTATGGAAAGTCTCACACATAATTAACAGATCTCTGTCAGAAAGTTATGTTCCCACACTATGGAAAGTCTCACACATAATTAACAGATCTCTGTCAGAAAGTTATGTTCCCACACTATGTAAAGTCTCACACATAATTAACAGATCTCTGTCAGAAAGTTATGTTCCCACACTGTAGAAAGTCTCACACATAATTAATAGATCTCTGTCAGAAAGTTATGTTCCCACACTGTGGAAAGTCTCAGACATAATTAACAGATCTCTGTCAGAAAGTTATGTTCCCACACTGTGGAAAGTCTCAGACATAATTAACAGATGTCTGTCAGAAAGTTATGTCCCCACACTATGAAAAGTCTCACACATAATTAACAGATGTCTGTCATAAATTTATGTCCCCACACAATGGAAAGTCTCACGCATAACTAACAGATCTCTTTAAGGAAGTTATGTTCCCACACTATGGAAAGTCTCACGCATAATTAACAGATCTCTGTCAGAAAGTTATGTTCCTACACTATGGAAAGTCTCATGCATCATGATTCCAAGATGGCTGCCGACCAGACAAGTCCCTATTTACTGAGCTCCTCACAGTTATATAATATCTGTTTTTTTCTACAACTTTGAAGTGAGATTTTTCCTCAGTTTTTTTTTTTTTTTATAAAAAGCTTCTCTAAGGTTCTTTCTACGCATCTGGAATATTTTTCTCTTTGGAATTATCAATTTGTGAAGTAATTTACTTCAGAACAGTGTTGTGGCTTCAACTATTGTGGATTCATCCAGCTTAAAGATTCCTCTCAGAACCTGCTACCCTGACTTCACTCCTCCTCTCTGGGCATGGCTTCTAAATCTGATTCCATGGAGACTCAAGCTACAAAGGCCAAATTTTCTTCTATGCTCTCACCTGAGAAGGATTCCAGTTCAAAAAGGCTAAGAACAAATAAACAACCTTCTGAAACTTCTAAAGTAAGTAATAAAGATTTAATTGACTCAAACTTTCATTTAGATGAACTAAAAATAGCATTACAACCTATTCAAAATGCTATTCAAAGTTTCTCTGAACAATTTACTGAATTTAGTAAAACTTTGAAGCAAATAGGTGAAAGAATGGATATGATTGAAAGTAAAAATACAGCTTTAGAGATAAGAACTGATTCATTGGAAAATGACTTAAAATCTAAGGATAAAAGCATTACAGATATCCAAGCTAAACTACTTGACTTACAAGCCAGGAGTCGTAGAAATAACATTATTATTCGTGGCTTACCAGAAACTTATGATAATAAAAACTTATTATCAGTAACAAAACAGATTTTTGAGGCTTTATTAAACTGTGAGGCAACCTCAAATTCCATGATTATAGAAAGAGCACACAGAGCATTACATACCAGTCAGGATTCTTCTTCTCCTTGGATCATTTATACTAAGTTACTTAACTTTCAAGACACCTATCAGATCCTTGAAGCAGCTAAAAGCAAAAAACAGTTTGTTTGGAGAAATCATAAACTATCATTTTTGCAGGATCTTCCTCCTCTAATAAAAATGAAAAGACAAAAACTTTCACCATACTGTGCAGATTTGATTAAAAGAGGAATAAGATTTCGTATGAGTTATCCAAATACTTTATCTTTTTCTTATAATGACAGAAGATTTATGTGCACAGATCCTAAAGAAGCAAAAGAAATATTCCTTAAAACTTTCAAGACGTTACCAGACTCTGTGTCTTAATATTGCAGTATTTATTTAATAATCTAATGGAATGTTTTATTTTCTTACATGTCTTTTTATTCAGAACTTGACATTCTTAATGTCTGTTAATGTGTTATTGGTCTTTTTATTATAACTTGTTTGGGTATCTTTCATTTTTTCTTTTTTTTTTGACAGGAACGCTTTTATTTCAAAGGTAAAGCTTGAGCTGTTATAGTACTGTTGGTCTTTTCACACAATTTACGAGGTCACTTTTACTTTATGAAATAATTAGCTTGACTTACAATGCTCTGTCATGGTTTTATTTTAGTTTTCAGTAGCTTGTAAGTTATTTGGAGGGAAACTCTTCATGTCTCGAGATGCGCTTAAACTGTCAGATTGTGCATTGCCTTAACAGCTGCATTTCCTATCTAACACGCACTTTCAGCTGATATTCGGAAACTCAGGATGACGTCATCACAAACAAAAAGAAACCAACGCGTTCAGTCAGTCTTCCCTCCCACATTCAGTTCAACTCATAGTATGTTACTTATATTCTGTGCCCTTTCGTAAATAACAACATCCTTGTCATTATAAATTTTTTTTTGTTTCTTTTCCTTTCATAGCTATGGTGCGATAATAAGCGCTGGGTGCCCTGTGTTTAACTGTCAAGTTATTTAAGACACAGCTGTCATTGTAGATAACGTGTATTTATTTTCGGCTCTCTCATAATGTTTTTTACTTCTTTTATCAGAAGGCTGTCCTGCTTCTCAGGCAAAGGATTTCATTTGCCTGACAGAATAATTATAAACAAAAGCAAAAGAGTAAACTCACACACGTTGTACTGAACTTCGTGAATGTCTTCCTAGCATATACAATGGACTTTCGGAGACTTAACATGATGACAGCATAAACGAAAAGAAACCAACGCGTGTAGTCACTCTTCCTTGTAACAAATACAGCTCAAATGCAAGATATATTTGTACACTATGCTTAGTTATAAAAATAAGCAGGTTTGTCTTTTATAATCTGTTTTTTTCACTAGATTCATAGCATATCTGTGTTAAAAACAGCTGGATGCATAATGTTAAATTTATAAGTCATTTACACTATCGCTGATTCAAGCATCCCAGCTTTCGAATGTTCTTATAAGACTGTATTTGATTTAAGTGAGATTATTTGTATGTATATATATATGAAAGCAACAAATTGATATGGCTAAAAGTTATATCAAGGTCACACACTAAGAAATTGCTATTTATGTGAGCTTTCACATGTTTTGTTTACAGACATTACTTGATTTTTGATTACTAGAGGTTTTTCTAATAGGCATTGAAGGTTTTTCTTCTCAGGGAATATTTAATGTGCAGCTCACTTAACTAATTGTTATATTAATGTAATATTATAAGACATAATTTTTACTAATATGAATCTAAAATATTGTCTATAGGATTCTAAGTCCGATTTATGTAGATAGCTGTTTAGTATGTTGTCTCTGTTCAGAGAAATAGAGGGCTGCATTAGTTATGTGGGTCCAGTAAGCTTGGTATTTGAAATATATATTAGTTCTATTCACTGTAGTTTTCTATACTTTATTTTTTTTTACATTATATGTAAGTTTTCAAAATAATACTAGAATGTTATATATGCATTTCTGGTGTGTTCGGTATTTATCATATTAGTGCAGTTATCTTCCCATCTGTGAAATGTTCACTTCTTATTTTTACTTGATGCTTTGCGTTGACAAGGATTATTGTTTTTGAAAGAATTAGTCTTCATTCTTGTCATGCTGATCTATAGATATTTTTGTTTTATTTTATAAATTTGATGATTAATGTTATAATATGATAGGATGATACTTGTTGGTTTTGCGGTCTTGTTTAGTACATATATTTTAGTTCGTACTTTCCTGCTACTCAATGTTTGATATATTGTACATCGCATATGCTCTTGATTTCTTTATGAATATATTTTAAGTGTTATGGAAGTTATTGGATAGTTATTACCATATTCCAGGTTGCATATCTTATATTTTTCATTGCCATAATTAGTTGAATCTGACTTATGCTGGCGGGTTCTATCTGATATTAGTTCCTTTTATTTTATATTGACTGTATAACAGACTTATGGCTTCTTCCTATTAAAAAATGTTGTCTTTTTAGGGTTATTTTTGTTGATTTTATGATTGAGGAAGATTAGTCAGGTCCTCTTTTTCTTTTATTTTTTTTTTTGAGTTATAAATTCTAGCTTATATATAGAAATGCTGTTTATTAATAGAAATATATACGAATCACATAAGGAAAATCATTTTTACCTTATATATATTACGCAAGTATAGGAGCTTGGTGTTACTTATTGAATGGGGATTGTTTATGTTGGTCATCTTGTGTAGACAGATGTGTAAATATGTTTAGTGTTGTTGACTTGGTTTTAGTCCTCTTAAGGACTATATGTAAAGTTTATATTGTTAAATTCTAAAGTTTATATTGTTAAATTCATGTTCTTGGTAACCAAAATTGTTAATTCTATTTTGTTTATTCTTGATCTTACCTCGTCAATAGGGGAATGGTGGGCAGGCACTAGGGTAAGGACGAGGGCTATTGGTAAAATTCAAAATATTTCTGTTCTGAGATTATTTTTAATTATATACTTTTATTTAATTATGGACCAGTTTAGCTATACTCATTGTTTTTGGTATTATTTTAATTATATTCAGGAAATTTTACCATTTTTCCATCACATCAATATTAACCAGTTGCCTTTCTCATGACAAATTACTTAATAATTGATTCCTGGAATGTTAGAGGAATCCAAAGTAAAACCAAAAAATCTTTATTATTCTATTTGATATTTAAATCACAAGCCAGTATATGTTTTATTCAGGAGACACATATCCCTCGAGATGACTGGGACAAGGGGAATAACAAAAAATGGATTAGGAGGATAGTAGCTTCTGGTGATTCTTCTGGCTCTCGGGGAGTAGCAATAATTATTAAACAAAAATTCATGGGGAACATCATTGATGAGAAGTATGACAATGAGGGTAGATGGTGCCTGTTTACTGCTACTATTCATAATCTAGATAAACCAATTTTAGTTCTAAATTTATATGGTCCTTGTAGTCAACAACAGTTTTTTATCTTAAAAATTTATAATATTCTCACCCGTTATAAAGATCACTACATTATAGTCGGGGGTGATTGGAATGCGGTAATAAACCCAGAAATTGATCGCACTAGTTGCTCTGCTTCTTATAACCATCAAGCAACTCTGGCCCTAAATGATTTAATCTTGGAACATAATTTAATTGATCCACTGCACTCTATAAAAATCTCAAACAAGAAAGATATCTATACATATTACTCAAAATGCTACCATTCATGGTCTAGATTGGATTTTTTTCTGATTTCTAATACTTTTTCAAAATTTATTTCGGATTTTATTATTGAACCCAGATATTTTTCAGACCATTCAAGAATCTTATTAAATTTAAACATTACTCACAATATTAAAAATAATATTAACTCAAACAAGTGGTCACTGAACAATAATTTACTCTTAAATAAAGATATTTGTACACAGTGCTCAGAAATTATTCAGGAAATGCAAAATGATATAGATTTAACAGGCATTCCTTACGATATACAATGGGCTGCATGCAAGGCGAGATTAAGAGGAATGTTTATCAGTAAGGCTGCGTACCTTAAAAAACATTACAACAAGAAAGAAGAGTTCTTAAAATCTAGAATTCATTCTCTTGAAAATCAGTTTAGACTGAAACAATACTCTAGTCTTGAAAAGCAAATCCTAGATTGTCAAAAAGAATTAATTTTGTTACATCAAAACAACCTTTCCTTAGTAGATCAGAGATTGTTAGCAACGTATTCAGAATGGGCTCAAGTTCCTTCTAAAGTTTTGGCTAGAATAATTAAAAATAATTTTGATAAGCCAAAAATGTAATCTTTATTGCATAATAACAAATTATACAACACAGATGAAGAGATTATTCATCTCTTTACACTACTTTATACAGAATTATACTCAAAACCATCTAATTCGGTGGATGATAATCATATAAAAAATTTTCTAAGTTCTTTAAATTTCCCCAAGTTAAATGATAATCAACAAAGATTGCTTTCTGCTCCTCTAACTTATCAAGAGATCTCAGATTCAATTGATAGTCTTAGATCGGGTAAATCTCCTGGTCCAGACGGATTCACACCCGAATTTTTCAAATCCTTTAAGTCAGTGATTGTTCCTTTTCTTTTTAAAGTATACAATTGCATAAAAATCAAGGATATTTCGGATATTCATTGGAATACATCTAAAACTATATTAATTTTGAAAAATAATAAAGAAAAAACAGATCCATTTAATTATAGGCCTATTTCTTTAATAAATTTAGACATAAAGATTTTAGCATCTATTTTGGCCAACAGATTGAAACAGGTTTTACCTTCAATTATTTCCCAAGACCAATCAGGATTTATGGCCCACAGACATACTTGGGACAATACACTGACTTTAGAATCTATTATTCATCTTATAAAAAATGATCCTAACCCAATGTATGCACTAATTCTTGACGCATCAAATGCTTTTGATAGAGTCTGTTGGAATTTTCTTTTTCAAACTATGTCATGCTTTAATTTTCCTTTATCCTTTATAAACTTTACAAAAACTTTGTACAAAGATATGTTTACCAGACTTTATATAAATGGGTACGCCTCTTCCCCTATAAAGATTACCAGAGGCACAAGGCAAGGCTGTCCACTGTCCCCTTTTCTTTTTAATATTTATTTAGAACCATTACTGTTATTTATTACTCAAAACACTTTTCATAAAGTCCCTAGGATTCTTAATACAAAAATTTATCTTTCTGCCTTTGCTGACGACCTAGTATTATACTTTCAAACCCCAATATCTGACTTCAGTAAAACAACAAACTCTATTGAACGTTTCTCTTCTGTTTCGAACTATCTTATAAATCCTTCAAAAACTCCTTTAAATCATTTGGTTCATAAATCGTACTTGTTTTCTGATCAACAAATACAGATTACTTTTGGTATGAAGTATTTAGGTATCAACATGGAACACAATAATCATTCTTCTTTTCAAAATAACATAAGTAAAGTTTGGACTTCAATAGTATCTGACATAACTAGATGGGAGCATTTAAATTTATCACTTTTATCAAAAGCTGCTATAATTAAAATGAAGATTCTACCAAAATTTTTGTATCAATTCAATTTGTCTGATCAGATAATTCCTAGGTCTTTTTTCGAGAAAGTAAATAAAGAGTTAGCTAAATTTTTATGGTTTCCCAAATCCATTAGAATCTCCTATTCTAGACTATCAATTTCTAAGGATAAAGGTGGTTTGGGATTGCCAAACTTCTATCTTTACTATTTAATTGTTTCATCAAATAAGCTCTTAACTATTTCTAATTTTAAAAATAGTAAAGGTATTAATTATCCCTTATGGGTTAAGATTTGGTATAACTACATTATATCTAAAAATATAAACCCAGAAGCTATTCCTTTTATTTCTTTAGATATGAAATCTACCAGTAAAATTTCTATCTTTCTTAAACAAAAGATTAAAGCTTTTCAATCTTTATTAAAATTATGTAATCTAGATAAGTTTTCTCACCTTTTTCAACCACTTCATCTAAATCCTAATATAATGATAGATAACACTCCTTGTAACCTAACAAATTATCCTCTAATAAAAGATTTAAAGGTCTGGGATATCCTGAAATATAATGACTTATCCCTAATAGATTGGCGTAAAATTCTGAATGTCAATTGGAATTACTCTACAATACTACACCAATTAAGAGAAGTAATTAAGGGTAAGTATGAACAAATAGAACTTATAGAACATGAATTAAATAATCTAAATACGATAATTAAAACATTATCTTCATCAGTTCAAAAGTTATCAAAATCATATAAACTGATAAAGATTCTAGTCCTGGATCAGAGCTGTCTCTTCTCAAATTTCTGGTTAAATTATAATTCTCAAATAACTGAGAATCAAAAACTTTTGGCAATTAGATATACTAGGGAATTTACTCCATTTAAAAAATTACTGTACACACAATTAATGATTAACAATGATGCTTACTATACACCATATAAATTAAATAAATTTAATCCTAATAATTCCCCATCATGCACATGTTGTTCCTATCCCCAAGCTGACCTCTTACATATTCTATGGTATTGTCATTTTTCTCATAAATTATGGACCTCTTTGAAAGTAAGACTACAGAGAATGGGCTATCATAAATCTACGCTGTCCTGGGAAATTGCTATACTTCATATTCCAATAATTTATCTCTCAAAATTGGACACTCAAGTTATTATTTTTATTTGCTCTTTAATAAAACTTTACATAACTCAAAACTGGCTTGATCATACCAAATTGAACTGGGATACTTTCCAAAAAATGGCTTACTTATATATTGATGCTCAAAAAAATATGGTTAAGAGTCCTAAGTAAATGGCTTTAAAAAACTTAGTATTAGAGAAGATTTTAAATATCATTAATAATTGATACCTTTAAATCTTTTAATGGTCTTGGTGTTTGGTATAATTTTATACCCATAATTGAAATACATCTATTCATAGAATTTTTTATTTTTTATTTCAAGATATCATTTATTTTCTGGTTACCTATTGTATATATTGTATATATTGTGTGATGTTATTATTATTTTATCTCTTTTCCCTATGCTTATAAGAGTTGCAATTTGTTTAAACAAAGTTGTTTATATTTATTCAACTCCTAATGTATTGTTTATAAATCAATAAAAAGTTTTTTGAAAAAAAAAAGAAAGTCTCATGCATAATTAACAGATAAATGTCAGAAAGTTATGTTCCCACACTATGGAAAGTCTCACGCATAATTAACAGATCTCTGTCAGAAAGTTATGTTCCCACACTATGGAAAGTCTCACGCATAATTAACAGATCTCTGTCAGAAAGTTATGTTCCCACACTATGGAAAGTCTCACACATAATTAACCGATCTCTGTCAGAAAGTTATGTTCCCACACTATGGAAATTCTCACACATAATTAACAGATCTCTGTCAGAAAGTTATGTTCCCACACTGTGGAAATTTTCACACATAATTAACAGATCTCTGTCAGAAAGTTATGTCCCCACACTATGGAAATTCTCACACATAATTAACAGATCTCTGTTCGAAAGTTATGTCCCCACACTATGGAAATTCTCACACATAATTAACAGATCTCTGTCAGAAAGTTATGTTCCCACACTGTGGAAAGTCTCACACATAATTAACAGATCTCTGTCAGAAAGTTATGTTCCCACACTATGGAAAGTCTCACACATAAGGAAAGTCTCACACATAATTAACAGATATCTGTCAGAAAGTTATGTTCCCACACTGTGGAAAGTCTCACACATAATTAACAGATCTCTGCCAGAAAGTTATGTTCCCACACTGTGGAAAGTCTCACACAGAATTAACAGATCTCTGTCAGAAAGTTATGTTTTCACACTGTGGAAAGTCTCACACATAATTAACAGATCTCTGTCAAAAAGTTATGTTCCCACACTGTGGAAAGTCTCACACATAATTAACAGATCTCTGTCAGAAAGTTATGTTCCCACACTGTGGGAAAGTCTCATACATAATTAACAGATCTCTGTCAGAAAGTTATGTGCCCACACTGTGGAAAGTCTCACACATAATTAACAGATCTCTGTCAGAAAGTTATGTTCCCACACTGTGGAAAGTCTCACACATAATTAACAGATCTCTGTCAGAAAGTTATGTCCCCAGACTATCGAAAGTCTCACACATAATTAACAGATCTCTGTCAGAAAGTTATGTTCCCACACTATGGAAAGTCTCACGCATAATTAACAGATCTCTGTCAGAAAGCTATGTTCCCACACTATGTAAAGCCTCACACATAATTAACAGATCTCTGTCAGAAAGTTATGTTCCCACACTGTAGAAAGTCTCACACATAATTAACAGATCTCTGTCAGAAAGTTATGTTCCCACACTATGGAAAGTCTCACACATAATTAACAGATCTCTGTCTGAATGTTATGTTGAAACACTGTGGAAAGTCGAACACATAATTTACAGATCTCTGTCAGAAAGTTATGTTCCCACACTGAGGAAAGTCTCACACATAATTAACAGATCTCTGTCAGAAAGTTATGTTCCCACACTAAGGAAAGTCTCACACATAATTAACAGATCTCTGTCAGAAAGTTATGTCCCTACACTATGAAAAGTCTCACACATAATTAACAGATCTCTGTCAGAAAGTTATGTTCTCACACTGGAAAGTCTCACACATAATTAACAGATCTCGGTCAGAAAGTTATGTTCCCACACTGTGGAAAGTCTCCCACATAATTAACAGAGCTCTGTCAGAAAGTTATGTTCCCACACTATGGAAAGTCTCACACATAAGGAAAGTCTCACACATAATTAACAGATATCTGTCAGAAAGTTATGTTCCCACACTGTGGAAAGTCTCACACATAATTAACAGATCTCTGCCAGAAAGTTATGTTCCCACACTGTGGAAAGTCTCACACATAATTAACAGATCTCTGTCAAAAAGTTATGTTCCCACACTGTGGAAAGTCTCACACATAATTAACAGATCTCTGTCAGAAAGTTATGTTCCCACACTGTGGAAAGTCTCACACATAATTAATAGATCTCTGTCAGAAGGTTATGTTCCTACACTGTGGAAAGTCTCACACATAATTAACAGATCTCTGTCAGAAAGTTATGTTCCCACACTGTGGAAAGTCTCACACATTATTAACAGATCTCTGTCAGAAAGTTATGTCCCCACACTATGGAAAGTCTCACGCGTAATTAACAGATCTCTGTCAGAAAGTTATGATCCCACAATATGGAAAGTCTCACACATAATTAACAGATCTCTGTCAGAAAGTTATGTTCCCACACTATGTAAAGTCTCACACATAATTAACAGATCTCTGTCAGAAAGTTATGTTCCCACACTGTAGAAAGTCTCACACATAATTAACAGATCTCTGTCAGAAAGTTATGTTCCCACACTGTGGAAAGTCTCGCACATAATTAACAGATCTCTGTCAGAAAGTTATGTTCCCACACTGTGGAAAGTCTCACGCATAATTAAGAGATCTCTGTCAAAAAGTTATGTTCCCACACTGTGGAAAGTCTCACACATAATTAACAGATCTCTGTCAGAAAGTAATGTTCCCACACTGTGGAAAGTCTCACACATAATTAACAGATCTCTGTGAGAAAGTTATGTCCCCACACTATGGAAAGTCTCACGCATAATTAACAGATCTCTGTCAGAAAGTTATGTCCCCACACTATGGAAAGTCTCACGCATAACTAACAGACCTCTGTCAGAAAGTTATGTTCCCACACTATGGAAAGTCTCACACATAATTAACAGATCTCTGTCAGAAAGTTAAGTTCCCACACTATAGAAAGTCTCACGCATAATTAACAGATCTCTGTCAGAAAGTTATGTTCCCACACTATGGAAAGGCTCACACATAATTAACAGATCTCTGTCAGAAAGTTATGTTCCCACACTATGGAAATTCTCACGCATAATTAACAGATCTTTGTCAGAAAGTTATGTTCCCACACTATGGAAAGTCTCACACATAATTAACCAATCTCTTTCAGAAAGTTATGTTCCCACACTATGGAAAGTCTCAAACATAATTAACCAATCTCTGTCAGAAAGTTATGTTCCCACAATATGGAAATTCTCACACATAATTAACAGATCTCTGTCTGAAAGCTATGTTCCCACACTGTGGAAAGTCTCACACATAATTAACAGATCTCTGTCCGAAAGTTATGTTCCCACACTGTGGAAAGTCTCACACATAATTAACAGATCTCTGTCAGAAAGTGATGTCCCCACACTATGGAAAGTCTCTCACATAATTAACAGATCTCTGTCAGAAAGTTATGTTCCCACACTGTGGAAAGTCTCACACATAATTAACAGATCTCTGTCAGAAAGTTATGTTCCCACACTGGGGAAAGTCTCACACATAATTAACAGATCTCTGTCAGAAAGTTATGTTCCCACACTATGGAAAGTCTCTCACATAATTAACAGATCTCTGTCAGAAAGTTATTTTCCCTCACTGTGGAAATTCTCACACATAATTAACAGATCTCTATCAGAAAGTTATGTTCCCACACTGTGGCAAGTCTCACACATAATTAACAGATCTCTGTCAGAAAGTTATGTTCCCACACTGTGGAAAGTCTCACACATAATTAACAGATCTCTGTCAGAAAGTTATGTTCCCACACTGTGGAAAGTCTCACACATAATTAACAGATCTCTGTCAGAAAGTTATGTTCCCACACTGTGGAAAGTCTCACACATAATAAACAGATCTCTGTCAGAAAGTTATGTTCCCACACTATGGAAAGTCTCACGCATAATTAACAGATCTCTGTCAGAAAGTTATGTCCCCACACTATGGAAAGTCTCACGCATAACTAACAGACCTCTGTCAGAAAGGTATGTTCCCACACTATGGAAAGTCTCACACATAATTAACAGATCTCTGTCATAAAGTTAAGTTCCCACACTATAGAAAGTCTCACGCATAATTAACAGATCTCTGTCAGAAAGTTATGTTCCCACACTATGGAAAGGCTCTCGCATAATTAACAGATCTCTGTCAGAAAGTTATGTTCCCACACTATGGAAATTCTCACGCATAATTAACAGATCTCTGTCAGAAAGTTATGTTCCCACACTATGGAAAGTCTCACACATAATTAACCGATCTCTTTCAGAAAGTTATGTTCCCACACTATGGAAAGTCTCAAACATAATTTACCAATCTCTGTCAGAAAGTTATGTTCCCACACTAAGGAAATTCTCACACATAATTAACAGATCTCTGTCCGAAAGCTATGTTCCCACACTGTGGAAAGTCTCACACATAATTAACAGATCTCTGTCCGAAAGTTATGTTCCCACACTGTGGAAAGTCTCACACATAATTAACAGATCTCTGTCAGAAAGTGATGTCCCCACACTATGGAAAGTCTCTCACATAATTAACAGATCTCTGTCAGAAAGTTATGTTCCCACACTCTGGAAAGTTTCACACATAATTAACAGATCTCTGTCTGAAAGTTATGTTCCCACACTGTGGAAAGTCTCACACATAATTAACAGATCTCTGTCAGAAAGTTATGTTCCCACACTGTGGAAAGTCTCACACATAATTAACAGATCTCTGTCAGAAAGTTATGTTCCCACACTGTGGAAAGTCTCACACATAATTAACAGATCTCTGTCAGAAAGTTATGTTCCCACACTGTGGAAAGTCTCACACATAATTAACAGATCTCTGTCAGAAAGTTATGTTCCCACACTGTGGAAAGTCTCACACATAATTAACAGATCTCTGTCAGAAAGTTATGTTCCCACACTGTGGAAAGTCTCACACATAATTAACAGATCTCTGTCAGAAAGTTATGTTCCCACACTGTGGAAAGTCTCACACATAATTAACAGATCTCTGTCAGAAAGTTATGTTCCCACACTGTGGAAAGTCTCACACATAATTAACAGATCTCTGTCAGAAAGTTATGTTCCCACACTGTGGAAAGTCTCACACATAATTAACAGATCTCTGTCAGAAAGTTATGTTCCCACACTATGGAAAGTCTCACACATAATTAACAGATCTCTGTCAGAAAGTTATGTTCCCACACTGTGGAAAGTCTCACACATAATTAACAGATCTCTGTCAGAAAGTTATGTTCTCACACTGTGGAAAGTCTCACACATAATTAACAGATCTCTGTCAGAAAGTTATGTTCCCACACTATGGAAAGTCTCACACATAATTAACAGATCTCTGTCAGAAGGTTATGTTCCCACACTGTGGAAAGTCTCACACATAATTAACAGATCTCTGTCAGAAAGTTATGTTCCCACACTGTGGAAAGTCTCACACATAATTAACAGATCTCTGTCAGAAAGTTATGTCCCCACACTATGATAAGTCTCAAACATAATTAACAGATCTCTGTCAGAAAGATATGTTGCAACACTGTGGAGTGTCTCACACATAATTCACAGATCTCTGTCAGAAAGTTATGTTCCCACACTATGGAAAGTCTCACACATAATTAACAGATCTCTGTCAGAAAGTTATGTTCCCACACTGTGGAAAGTCTCACACATAATTAACAGATCTCTGACAGAAAGTTATGTTCCCACACTGTGGAAATTCTCACACATAATTAACAGATCTCTGTCAGAAAGTTATGTTCCCACACTATGGAAAGTCTCACACATAATTAACAGATCTCTTTCAGAATGTTATGTTCCCACACTATGGAAAGTCTCACACATAATTAACAGATCTCTGTCAGAAAGTTATGTTCCCACACTGTGGAAAGTCTCACACATAATTAACAGATTTCTGTCAGAAAGTTATGTTCCCACACTGTGGAAAGTCTCACACATAATTAACAGATCTCTGTCAGAAAGTTATGTTCCCACACTGTGGAAAGTCTCACACATAATTAACAGATCTCTGTCAGAAAGTTATGTTCCCACACTGTGGAAAGTCTCAGACATAATTAACAGATGTCTGTCAGAAAGTTATGTCCCCACACTATGAAAAGTCTCAGACATAATTAACAGATCTCTGTCAGAAAGTTATGTCCCCACACTATGGAAAGTCTCACACATAATTAACAGATCTCTGTCAGAAAGTTATGTTCCCACACTATGGAAAGTCTCACGCATAATTAACAGATCTCTGTCAGAAAGTTATGTTCTCACACTGTGGAAAGTCTCACACATAATTAACAGATCTCTGTCAGAAAGTTATGTTCCCACACTATGGAAAGTCTCACACATAATTAACAGATCTCTGTCAGAAAGTTATGTTCCCACACTATGGAAAGTCTCAAACATAATTAACAGATCTCTGTCAGAAAGTTATGTTCCCACACTATGGAAAGTCTCACACATAATTAACAGATCTCTGTCAGAAGGTTATGTTCCCACACTGTGGAAAGTCTCACACATAATTAACAGATCTCTATCAGAAAGTTATGTCCCCACACTATGGAAAGTCTCACACATATTTAACAGATCTCTGTCAGAAAGTGATGTCCCCACACTATGGAAAGTCTCTCACATAATTAACAGATCTCTGTCAGAAAGTTATGTTCCCACACTGTGGAAAGTCTCACACATAATTAACAGATCTCTGTCAGAAAGTTATGTTCCGTCACTGTGGAATGTCTCACACATAATTAACAGATCTCTGTCAAAAAGTTATGTTCCCACACTATGGAAAGTCTCACACATAATTAACAGATCTTTGTCAGAAAGTTGTGTTCCCACTCTGTGGAAAGTCTCACACACAATTAACAGATCTCTGTCAGAAAGTTATGTTCCCACACTGTGGAAAGTCTCACACATAATTAACAGATCTCTGTCAGAAAGTTATGTTCCCACACTGTGGAAAGTCTCACACATAATTAACAGATCTCTGTCAGAAAGTTATGTCTCCACACTGTGGAAAGTCTCACACATAATTAACACATCTCTGTCAGAAAGTTATGTTCCCACACTATGGAAAGTCTCTCACATAATTAACAGATCTCTGTCAGAAAGTTATGTGCCCACACTGTGGAAAGTCTCACACATAATTAACAGATCTCTGTCAGAAAGTTATGTCCCCCCACTATGGAAAGTCTCACACATAGTTAACAGATCTCTGTCAGAAAGTTATGTTCCCACACTATGGAAAGTCTCACACATAATTAACAGATATCTGTCAGAAAGTTATGTTCCCACACTGTGGAAAGTCTCACATATAATTAACAGATCTCTGTCAGAAAGTTATGTTCCCACACTATGGAAATTTTCACACATAATTAACAGATCTCTGTCAGAAAGTTATGTTCCCACACTATGGAAAGTCTCACACATAATTAACAGATCTCTGTCAGAAAGTTATGTTCCCACACTGTGGAAAGTCTCACACATAATTAACAGATCTCTGTCAGAAAGTTATGTTCCCACACTGTGGAAAGTCTCACACATAATTAACAGATCTCTGTCAGAAAGTTATGTTCCCACACTATGGAAAGTCTCACACATAATTAACAGATCTCTGTCAGAAAGTTATTTTCCCACACTATGGAAAGTCTCACACATAATTAACAGATATCTGTCAGAAAGTTATGTTCCCACACTATGGAAAGTCTCACACATAATTAACAAATCTCTGTCAGAAAGTTATGTTCCCACACTGTGGAAAGTCTCACACATAATTAACAGATCTCTGTCAGAAAGTTATGTTCCCACACTATGGAAAGTCTCACACATAATTAACAGATCTCTGTCCGAAAGTTATGTTCCCACACTATGGAGTCTCACACATCATTAACAGATCTCTGTTAGAAAGTTATGTTCCCACACTATGGAAATTCTCACACATAATTCCCCTACACAAAGGAGCCCCCTCCACAGATCTAACCAATTACCGCCCTATAGCTATTCTCTCTCCACTCTCCAAAATACTAGAGAGATGCATCCATTCTCAAGTCTCAGATCACCTCCTTGCTAACAACCTCCTCTCCAACACAAAACTTGGTTTCCAACCTAACCATAGCATTGCCACTGCCTTGCTCTCTTTCTCTAACACTATCCTCCAAAATAAAAATGCAGGTTATCTCTCCTCAGCTACCTTCCTAGACCTCTCTAAAGCTTTCGATATGGTCCCACACAAACAACTCATCTCTCTTCTCAATAACCTATCCTTCTCTCAACCAGACATCAGCTGGTTTCAGAGTTACCTATCTGACCATCAACAAGCAGTTGTTTGGCAGGATGACCTATCCCCCAACTACCAGTCTCCATAGGGGTTCCCCAAGGGTCCATCCTGGGACCCCTAGTCTTCTCTATTTTCACCAATAAACCATCATTTGCACAGCCCACTCCCTACCCGAACTGCAAAAAGTCACACAGGAAGCATATTTCTCTACTGAAACTTGGTTATCCGATGCCCAACTAGTACTCAACCCAAACAAAACAAAATTACTAATCTTCCAACCCACCAAACTTACCCTAGACATCTCTCACTTTAACATCACAGCAAAAGACAACACCACCATCCATCCTACAGAATGCACCAAATTACTAGGAGTAGAAATAGGCAATAAACTGAACTTTGACATTTCCATTTCCATGACCATCAAAAAAGTGCACAAAAAACTAGGAGCGTTATATAGAAATCAGCAAGCACTTACCAAAGTAGCTAAAATTTCAGTAGCAAATTCTCATCTTATCTCTACCCTACTCTATGCCTCTCCAGTGTTTACTAAACTTAGACAATGCGACCTAAATAAGCTCAAAACCTGATACAACAAAATCACAAATTCACCACAGGGGCTTCCTACCATACTCACCACTGTCTCTCACTAGCAGAACTGGGCTGGCTAAAGCTCCGCAATAGTGTGAGTCGGAATGATAAACAGAGCAACAATAACCGCTAATGAAAATACATGACTTTATTAATCAGACCGATTTCGGCTAAAAATTAGCCTTCATCAGTGATAAACAATCAAAATACAAAACCAAAAATGCATGAATATTTATATACATCTCCAACCAATGAAAAATATGGTATATTCCCGCTCCCAAAAATTAATTAAATATACATGACATGATGATTTTGATAACATAAAGCTGTACCAATGGCAGATAAATAAAAGTGTAACCACTTGATACTGAATGAATGTTAATTAAGGATATGCAAAGGTAACCAAAAAATATATATATCCAAAAAAATATATATATGTCCAAGGCAAATGATAAATAAAACATATATGTCCCAGGCAAATGATAAGTAAAACAATGTCTCAAACAGGGTCGTGAGAAACAAATCATAAGAGTAAACATAATTAACATAAAGACATCTCATAAAGGTGAACCAACTGCATATATAAATTGACATAATCAGATAATGTAAAGACACCAAATGTCTACAAGATGATAAATACCAAAAGTAAAATAAACTGACATATAACACTGCAATTCTAAGTGTAATATAATTAAGAAAAACAACATAAATGCCAAAATTATTTGAAAAACGCTGATTGCAATATGGCATAATAGATATGCCATATACATAACAAGGAAAGATGACCTTATAAAACCAATATTCAAAAAAAGGAACAAATCAACAATAAATTCCTACATTATGGTTATAAATGGTCATTCAATCCCGGTGGGAATAGCGCACCCAATGCGATAATCCAGTATTTTTCTTTGTGATTTAAAATACTATGCCATCCTTGAGAATTGCTTCGGTCACCAATAATTCTGTCAATGATCATAAATGAAAATTGTGCATTGTGATGTCTCAGTGTGTGATGATAAAGAGCATTGGTTTCTTTTTTAGTCTTGATATCACTTCTATGTTCATTTATACGAGTTCTGAGTGATCTAGAGGTTTGGCCAATATAAAAGGCCGAACATTGACAAGTAGCCAAATACACCACCCAGCTACTGCTGCAGTTACCAAATACTTTACTTTCATACACTCTACTGGTATTTTGGCTTGAGAATTGTTTGAGTTTGCTGACCTTTTTGCAGGAGCCACAATGTCCACAGGGGAATGTGCCCAATAATTCATCCCCAGACATGGTTAACTGTTTATATATGGCTCCCCCACTTTCTTTGTGTTTGAAGTGAGAAAATAAAGAGCCCAAGGTTTTTCCTCTTCTATATGTAAACTGACACCGTGATCCCAATATTGATTTTAACTGATCATTAGCCAGAAGAATATTCCAATGTCTATGAATGATGCCCTTAATGGCATTATAATTTCTGCCATAGGTAGTGACAAACCTAATGGTAGATTCAGAAGACTCCCTGTGCTGTGTTTTGTATTGTAATAAGGTATCTCTGTCCATGCTAGTCGACCAAGCCCATGCCCTGGCAATATCCTGATGTTTATAGCCTCTATTGGCAAATCTATGATATAGATCCGAACTGGCTTCATCAAAACCCTGTTGTGTGGAACTAATGCGTTTCATATGCATAAATTGTGACTTGGGTATATTGCGGATGGTGTGGCGTGGATGCATGCTCGAAGCATGTAGTAGGGTATTATATTGGGGGTATTTACGGTATGTCTGAGTATTCAAGGTGTGATCCCTATTTCTGGAGATGGTGACATCCAAAAAGTTGATGGTTTCTAAATCATATGTAACCGTAAACTCAATTCTCCAAATATTGTCATTGAGGTATTCAACAAATTCCTCCAAATACATGGTATCAGCCCACCACACCATCCAACAATCAGCTAAATACCTGCGCCATATATCAATTTCCACAAGATAGATATTATGTGCTTGATCATATATCATACATTCCTCAAAAAAAGCCATAAAAAGATCAGCATATATGGGAGCAAAGGAAGCTCCCATAGCTGTACCTTGCAGCTGCCAGTAGCATTCCCCTTGGAAATAAAAAACATTTTTATTCAGTACATGTTCAGTCATGCAAATAAGCAGGGTGTTAAACCCAGGGGAATATAGGGCAGATCGATTAAGCCAATACTGTAATGCTTGTAAACCCGCCCAATGTGGAATGCTGGTATACAAAGATTTGATGTCTAATGAGCACATAAACCACCCCGGCATCAATTGGGTATCCTGAATAATCTGTAAAAATTATGTAGTATCCTGCAATCTTGCCCTGACTAAACTTAATAGAGGTTTGAGGTATTGGGTAAGGAACTCAGATAATGGTTCAGTCAAAGATCCAATGCCAGAGACTATTGGTCTACCAGGTGGATTAGAAATTGATTTGTGAATCTTGGGAAGTAGATATAAGATCTGTTTCTGTGGGTCCTTGACTGTCAGATGTAAACCAGCATTCTTGCTGATGATACCTTCTGCTTCGGCTAATTTCAGGAAGGAATCAATCTCCTTCTTGAAAATTGGAGTAGGGTCAATGTCCATGTGCATATAACATCTGGTGTCGGATAGTAGTGATCTACCCTCATTCAGGTAATAACTCATATTCATAACTACCACTGCTCCACCCTTGTCTGCTGGTAAAATGACAATATTATGGTTACTTATCATTTGCCTGGGACATATATGTTTTATTTATCATTTGCCTTGGACATATATATATTTTTTTGGATATATATTTTTCTGGTTACCTTTGCATATCCTTTACTAACATTCATTCAGTATCAAGTGGTTACACTTTTATTTATCTGCCATTGGTACATTTTTATGTTATCAAAATCATCATGTCATGTATATTTAATTAGTTTTTGGGAGCGGGAATATACCATATTTTTCAGTGGTTGGAGATGTATATAAATATTCATGCATTTTTGGTTTTGTATTTTGATTGTTTATCACTGATGAAGGCTAATTTTTAGCCAAAATCGGTCTGATTAATAAAGTCATGTATTTTCATTAGCGGTTATTGTCGCTCTGTTTATCATTCTGACTCACACTATTGCTGGCCTCCTGTTGTTTTTCTGGTACTTTCTGGCTGTGCAGAACCTATGTGCACAGCACTGTGTTTGGATGCTGGCTAAAGCTCCCCCACTTCCTTCAATGGTACCAACTCACCAACTCGCACTCTCCCACAAACTAATAAACCAACCACTAAAAGTCCCATCTCTCCAGAATCTACTACAACCCTACATAAGCACGAGACCACTAAGATCCAGCCACAAAAACCTCCTATAGGTCACAAGAGCCATTAACTCTGCTGGAGAAGCATTATTCTCCTGCACTATAGCCAAACTCTGGAACTCCCTCCCATCCTCAATTACCTCTGTAACTTCTTGCACCCACTTCAAATCCTTATTAAAATCACACTTAAAAACTTGCCAAATAGACCCTTGCAACCCCCCCCCCAATACCATCCACTTCACCCACCCACTACCTCTCTTTGTCCCCTATCAACAACCTACTCTTAGCAAGCTTGGCTACTCATGTTCCTAGCTACCTACCACATAATACTAACTTCTTGTAGCAACAACTGCTAATGGCTGTTATGTACCTCAAAAACAGATTGTATCAATTGTTCACTGATGAATCTTAACTACATTTGTAACCATATAATAGTAGAAAAATGTAGCAAATAACCAACAAAGCAAATACTTTGTTGTAAGTAAGATAAACCACGAATAATATTGTAGATGTCACAACGAAGCAACCAGGCAGTCCCAATAGATTTAAAAACATAAAATCTTTTATTTGCACAGCACAAATACAGTAAGCGCTTTCGCTAATAAGCTTCTTCAGACCATAAAACACAATAATAGAGGGAAATCCTTTTATAAAGATTCAAATACCAATGGCCCAATCGCAAAGAAGAATTCCAAATTAACTGGGATAAACTTTTAAAGTGACATTCATATCACTCAACAAATATATATATAAATAAATATAAATGCGCAAATAGTTTATATACACACAAGACTTATATATAGCCACATATGTATAACCACATATATAAAATAAAAAAAATATATATAAAGAAGCATATATATATATATATATATATATATATATATATATATATATATATATATATATATAATATATATATATAGATGTACAAAATATAAACATAAATGTAAAAAATGTATAAAAAATCATTTCTGAATTCTCCTTTTCTTTAATAGGAGTTTGATGGAGGCTCTTTCATTCAATCCACTCCTCCTATCAGCTCTAAGAATAATAATCCTGTTAGTCTCTCTGAACTCAGTATGGTTCCTGATATCTCCTCCCCTGATACTAGGTGCTACAACCTCAAGGACCCTAAAGTGAAAACAATGACTATCACCATGTCGCATAACATGTTTAGCCAATGCAGTGTTCTCAGATCGTTTCCTGATATTATAAATATGTTCTTTGATTCTGTCCTTGAATGGTCTGTTCATTTTACTGACATAAAAACAGTGACAGATTTGACATTCAGCTAAATAGATAATGTTAGACGTTTTACATGTGGCATAAAAGGAATAATCCCTATGTAAGTCCAGTCTGAAGTGTTAATGTATGGACAAAAATTACATCCTCCACAAGGACGAGTAACACCTCCACTGATATGCTCATTACTATTATTTTGGTAGCAAAGAAGTCTCTTTAAGTTCTTTCTATTTTTGTAGAAGAACTTAGGTCGTTCACCAACTATCTGTTTAATGTCAGTGTTTACTTGTAAAATAGACCAATTCCTACTAAAAATTTCTACCAGTTCCCTATTATCAGAGGTATAAAAAAGGGGGACCTTAAGTGACTTGCTCTTATCATACTTATGATCCGTACTACCAACATTTAATTGGCCAAAATATGGTGCAGCAATGCCCTGACGTAAAACATGGACATCATTTAATGAGTCAGAGATCTCATCCTCTCGATATCCTCTAGATAACAATCTATTCCCTAACCTATTAAGTTCATCTAAAAAGCAATCATCCAAAGGGTTCAGCCTGGATGCCCTAACACCTTGCCCTCTAATCAAATTATGAAAAATATATCCAGGGTGCATACTGGACCTAAACAAGAGAGAATTCCTATAGCATGATTTATGGAACACACCTGTATTAATAAGGCCATTGTACAATTTCTCAATATAAAGGTCAAGGTATTCAATTCTTGAAGATGACCAATTCATAGTAAATTCCAGGCAGGTGGTCAGTGTATTATCATATAGTGTAATGCTAGCAAGTCTTCTGCACTGCCTCTCCAGAATAGGAAAAGGTCGTCGACAAAACGTCGATAAAACAAAACATGTGCCTGAAATTCCTTTGTGCCAAAGAGTACAGTGTTCTCCCATTGTGCCAAAAACATGTTCGCATAACTGTTGGCACATGAGGTGCCCATGGCAACTCCATGGCACTGAATATACATATCACCACTGAAGGTAAAAACGTTGTTCTCTAATATCAGTTCCAAGAAATAGGTGACCAAATCAATTTGAACCAAAGAAAGGTCACTATGTTCTATAAGATATTCATGTACAAACTGGATCCCAAGGTCATTGGGGATAACCGTGAAGAGGGATTGTACATACAAAGTGACAAAGAGTATACTATCTAACTCATGGACATCCTTAATGCAATCATAGGTCAATAAGGAACTATTTTGAGTCTCTAAGGACAAACTTATTCAAATTAATAACTGGTCTGAGATGTTTTTCAACATAAACTGAAAGGGGTTCAGTGACCAAACCTCCA